>NW_012107164.1:157219-363632 GCF_000951045.1 Mandrillus leucophaeus
GAGAGGAGGAGAGGAGACGGGAGGGGAGGGGAGGGGGGAAGGAGACCCTCTGCAGGAGACAAGTATCATACACAACTAGAAGTTTCTATCATAGTTATTTTCCATGATAACACTATTTGGTAGGTATTACAGACACCATTTTACACATGGCAAAAATGAAGCTACAGATGGTAAGTAATTTGTTTGCAGTTAAAAAACAATCTAGAAATTGGTGAAATGGAATTTGTACCCAGGTTATTAAAGCACTTCTCTTTCCACTATGAAAAGATAGCTGTTAAAAGGTTATTTTTCAAACCTCTCTAGAAAAATGTTGTCAGTTCTTAGGCACAATTTCAGTTGTTTACTTGATTAATAGGAGAAATAAGGGAATCAAAGTAACATAAAATTTAACAGGAAGTTTTAGTCCAAGTACCCTAAATTTTCAATAGCACCTGAGAACATTTCATAAAAGCTTGTTGTCAAACTGCAATGAACTAGATTAGAGCCACAGCTATTTAATTTTGTCACTATTTTGTTTCTGCAAAGTTATTTTAAAATATACACATAACTCAGATCAATGTTTCTCTGAAACACATTCTGAAGAGACAAAGACAGCACCTTATTGCCCATTATAATAGTCTTTTCCTACGAACACACTGTCCTAGTAAGGATGCTTCTATAATTCAACCCAAACTACCAGCACAACCCTTCACAATTTTCCATTTATCATCATCATGAATCCTCTTTTTCTCTCTGTGGAAAGAACATTGTATCTGAGCTTGGTGCCAGGGGACTGTCTGTAAAATACTACAGATTCAAACTGCTAACATAAGGCTCAGATATACAAAAAGGGAGAAATAATATGAATCTACATAGCCACGGTGCCCAGTGCTATCTGTTTTGGCACATCAGCCGAATCTGAATCAAGAGGGATATGATATTGCTGATGCTTCTTTACTGATGCTACTGAGAACTATCCAAGAAAAGCACATTTTTCTAACAAAAGAAGATAGTGTGCTAGAAATAAAAAGGCCTTTATTACTATAACACTCCTATAATATCCTATTACTACCCATTTTTAACCAAGAGTTCTCTCATAGCATTCTTTATTTTGATTTAGTCGTTCGCAAGACAGAGATGTAGTGGTTTCTATGGAAAAGGAAGTTAATAAAATCAACTGCTTATTTAAATTATTATGAGACAAACAAAATCTCTGTATATTATTACATATGAAAATTGTTCACATAAACCAGTAATTTTTATTTGGGGAAACCAAAGGTACCATTCAGATTCTAGTATTGAATACTGTGATTTGATCCTGATTGGGTAATAGCCTTTTATTGTACAGAATCCTCCCAGAATACCTTTCTTAAAGACTATTCAATGTGATGACACAAAGAGGTGTACAAATAAGAACATAAGGCAGTTTCATCTGGTTATGGCCCTTTTGCTTATTTCTGTGGCTATTTGTAAATTAGTTGTTCCCTGTAAATAGGCCGTAAGTCATAGAAATATAATATTGTGTATAGTATGGTCTCTGGTACCTTTTCTAAGTCATCACTTATTTAATAACCAAAACACCAAACAATAAAAGTAAAAGTAACTATGAAAGATGATGGAGAGATTAATTTGCTTCACTATAGTAATAATTTCACTATGAATATGAATATTAAAACAGCACGATGTACACCTTAAATATATGCAATACGAGTAATCAAAACCCAGAACCAGTGGAACCATCTTGTGGTGGCAACTGTGACTGTGTGCCTCAGAATAGCTGATCAGAAAGTTGGCAATAGTCTCTATACCAACCCCTGATTGTGTACATTTTAAATCCAACCCAGACAAAATGATAAGGACCCCTAAAGTCCTACATTTCCACATATTACTCATTTAGGGTTTGAATAACTTGCGTTTTGGGAAAAACTAATGGAAATCTCAAGACTGTTGGTAGTTCTGTCTATCCAACAAGGAAAATGTATGGAAAGTGATCAAGCCCCTTTGGCCAGGATTTCGATTATGAGAGAAAGAAAACAATTGGAAAATTATTTTTCAAAGTTTTACTTTAATTGATCCAACTATGTAACAGAATCAAATTGCTGTCTCCCAAAGTGTTTTTAATGCATGCATAGTAGGCTCACACTAACTCAGTGGTATTTGTACTGTCCACCTCATCCTAGCATAAAAGGATGCTAAGCAAAGGAAAATTATCCCAAAGCATAAAAGATTTTCTGAAGCAAAAAACTCAAGTTTAAATAATCCATCTCTCTGAAGCCAGAATTAATAACATAAAACACTTAATAACATAAAATTCCTTAAACTATCACTATTATATGTAGTCTACCCTTGTTTTCCTTTCCCTGTTGTCTTTTTCTTACCATTTAATTTTTTAAAGATGTTATTATATTTCTTAGGCTGTGGAAGACATAGTCATAGTGAAGATTGTATGTTAAAATGTTCCCAAATGATTCTCCAAAATGCTTCACTTTTGTCCTTACCACTATACTAGTTCCATCCCCTATCAACATTTTTCCCAACCTAGCATGTAATCTTGTAACAGTGTATGTCTAGCATTCTAGGCATTTAGAATAATATCTGACACATACTGGGAGCTCTAGAAATGGCTGCTGAATTTTGCACATATCTACTTCTTTTGGTGGCAATAAACTCACAGTTTAAGAAAGGCTGTATTATAGATGCTGCCTAATTAGGGTTTTATACAGCATCACTTTTTCATATGAATTTTATCCTTCAGTTGATTCATCCCAGAATCCCATTTGCATTTTTAAACTATAATCACACTGTGGCTGATGATGAGAAGATTCTCAACGCCAAGTAGTTCAAATGGAAGTGACTCTCTTGGCAAGCGCTCTTCTATGGGAATTACAAATCTGTATGAGCAAACGATGAGGGAAAAATATTTTGGTGAGGGAACAGCTGTCTTAGAGCTTTCACATACTTTCACTTATGAGTAAACAAAAAGGAACATACTAATAATCTACTATCATTAACTGCCTATCATACAGCAGGGTGGCGATAGCGGTGGAAACCTCCTTGGCTTCCCTGTGATGGGGACTGGGGAGTTAACATGAAGGAAACTGTGCTATTCTGAACAGGGATTGCTGACCATCTCCACTACTCACCCTTCCCAACCTTAAGCTGGTGGTTCATGCTTTTCATCAGGTTCCCCTGAACATGGAATCAGTCAATCTTCTGAACCTGGTGTCAACATTTATTCACAATGATATTCCTCTCCTTTAACACAAATGATTAGAAACTAACTGTACGTATGAAATCTGTTTGTGGACACTTCAGAACAGGAAAGACTCCTCAATCACCACCCCAAACACCATATTTCTATGCTAAGTGGCTTATATTTGATACTGAGATAATATAGCTTCATAGGAGAGAAGCTCTAGACTTGAATGGGTCTGTCCAATATTTTACTGCCAAAGTTGCATTCTATTCTCTTGAAATTTATTTTATTTTATTTTATTTTTTGAGACGGAGTCTCGTTCTGTCGCCCAGGCTGGAGGGCAGTGGCCGGATCTCAGCTCACTGCAAGCTCCGCCTCCGGGGTTTATGCCATTCTCCTGCCTCAGCCTCCCGAGTAGCTGGGACTACAGGCGCCTGCCACCTCGCCGGGCTAGTTTTTTGTACTTTTTTTTTTTAGTAAAGACGGGGTTTCACCGTGTTAGCCCAGATGGTCTCGATCTCCTGACCTCGTGATCCGCCCGTCTCGGCCTCCCGAAGTGCTGGGATTACAAGCTTGAGCCACCGCGCCCGGCCTCTCTTGAAATTTATAATGAACCATCAGAAAACAAAGTGGTCTTCTCAATTTCCGTGTTTCCCCCGCTCCCAGGGCCTATTCTAATTCTAATATATCTTGCCATAGTCATCTCATTAATACTTGCCTACCTTTAAATCTCTTTCAGTGGCTGCACAGAAAGTCATTCTTCTACCCATCCATTCATTCACTTAGCAAATATATATGATGAGCGATTCCCAGGAACCAGACACTGTTCTACATTTGTAAAACTGTGAGCAAAAGTATACATGGTCTCTGCCCTCATAGAACTTACAGTCTACTAGTTTAGGAAAGAAATAGTCACACATAAATGTTAAATTTTTACTGTTGTAAGTGCTACAAAGAAGAAATACAGGTTGCTACAAAAGCTAATAATTCAGAGGAAATAATTTAGGTCAAGGGGGTTGGCAATGTTTCAGCATAAGAAATAGTATTTTCAAAGGCCGTGTAATTGGACAGAACTTGGTGTGACAGAAAAAACAAAAGCCAGTACGCACAGAGGAATGTGTTTTAAATTGGACTAGGCATGTAGATGTGGCACACAATGCAGGGCCTGTAGTTCATTTAAGAATTTTGGTTGTTTTGTTTTTCATGACAGCCACAGAAAGCCACAGACATTTTCATTTTTTAAGGAAAATGACATGGAAATTAACCAGATAAGGCTAGTGAAGATGGTATGTAGTTATTCAGAAAAACAGTAGCTTAAAACTAGGTGATGACAGTAGAGAAGGAGAAAAGAGGACAGATTCTGGAGACATTTTAAAAGTAAAATAGACATGACTGGGGAGTAGATTTCAAAAGAAGGTAAGGAGGCAGTGTTGAGAATAACTCCTGGATTTCTGGCTTGCATAACTGAATGTATTGGTGGTATCATTCACTGAGACATAAAACACAGATGACCAGGTTTGAAGAAGATAATGTATTTGGCACTGAACATGTTGGATTTGAGCAGCTTTTGAAAAATCCACATGTAAATGTCAAAGGGGCAGTTGGGTCAAGATCTGGAGTTCAGAGGTGAGGCTTGGCCTAAAGATATAAATTTAGGAAACATAAAAATTGGGTAGTAATTGGGCAATGTGTGTAGAGAAGGCTGCTTAGTGAGAGTAGAGAGAAAAAGGGAAAGAGAAATGACAGAGCTGTGAACTGGCTGGCCAAGTAACAGTGACCAAGGAGTTCAGAGAAAAACCAGGGGAGCCACATGCCTTGGAAGCCAAAGGAAGAGAATGTTTCAAGGAGAGAGTAGTTGACAATGTGACTAATCAAAATCCATAAGTAAGCTGTGTTCTCATAGGCATGTCTATAATACAATATCAATATCTAGACATCTACCTTTGTGTGAATATCCCTAACTTACTAATATTTTAAAGAACCCAGTTTTTCTCTGTGACTCCCCCTAGAAGGACTGAAACCCTGTGGGTACTCTTCTCGTGGTTCAAGCTTTTCCCAAGACTATGTGAAGCTCTAGCCACACTTGCTGTCCATGGTATTTACCCCCGGGATCTCTAGTAGTGTCATCTACCCTGACTCCATTCGAGAAATGCCTGCAGCAGTGGTACACAGCAGTCACCACAAAGTTTTCCCACCAGTTCCTTTGGTGTTGATCACAGGGACTAAGGCAGATTGAGAAACAGGAAAGACAAAACATCAAGGGAAAAACAAATAATAAAAACAGCAAAACAACCAAAGAGCTTGAGAAAGCTAAAGAAAAAGGGATGAGTCAATAGGTTAATTCAAAAATCTCAAATACTCAAAATAAAATAAGGTACGGAAAATTATTTAAAGCAATATTGGTATTATATAGACTCCAGCAGAGAATACGCCACCAAGTAGAGAATTTCAGTGGCTACTTGTTGAGTTCCAACCCAGGAAACCATTCCTGTTCCATAGACTAGTAATACCAACACAAACCTAGGAACCTGAACACCTAATTTACCCTTTCGGCACACAGTACTTTTAACTTCTTATGATGCACTGGGGACTAGTGAAGTGATATACTACAAAAGTGGATACTTTTCACATGAAAGAGTAAGAAAAAAAATAAGAATTACAATGTTAAAGTAGATGACTTTTAGCAACAACCCAACAGACTTCAGCATATTTATCAATGTTACAGTTCTGTGCAAGGTTTTGGGTTTTCAGGATGTACAGATTTGTAATACTAGTATTTTGAATGTATTCACATTCCTCTCCCACATAAATCATATTTGGTTCCCCAGCAAGCATTCTGTTATGGCTCCAAGGAGGTGGGCAGGGCTAAAGCTAAGCTGGGAAACGGAGAAAGCATGACATAGGGGAGTACCTTTCTAAATAAAAGGAAGAAGTAAAAGAAATTCCTCTGACCAAATGGAGGTTAATTTCATAATCACAGTTATTGAAATTGACACCAATTAAGGAAACAGAGGCAACGAATCCCATTCATTTAGGACGTCTTCCACTGCTCAAGGCCATTCATGTAAGACCACCAAATACTGTACTGACAAATAAAACAGGGAAGAGGAGGTATAGCTTACTAAAAAGTTGAGATGACTGTCTTGAACCAGAAGAAAGTGAGATACCTTTAACTGATACTTTGAAGGTTTTCTTCCCTTGATACCCAGAGGTCACGGGTGTAATAAGCTAAATTAGATCATTTTTTAAGGTAAAATATTTTTTTTTTTTGCCTACTTGAAGAATAGTCTATAAACTGTGAGACTCTGCTACATATATAAGCAAAGGACAATTTGAAAATTAATTTATTCATGTATTATTTGCACTTTTACTATTTGTTACACATTGATGACTGGTATCAGCACAGTGTAACATTGCCTGAAAGGGTTCCTATTGAAGACAGGATGTAAAATATGCAAATAATCTTGTAAAGCTTAAATAAATGTATGTACTCATGGCAACTATTAGCAGAATTTTCAACTTGAAAGATGCTTAAAATTTTATTTCACTGCTGGTGACACTTAAAATTGGTACAATGATTTTAAAAAAGCAAAAGGGCAATGCACTGTTGGGGCTATGAAAGTGTTTATCAGAAATAGCTCTTTTCTTTTTTGGAATTAGCGTGCATACAGTCACCAGGACATATCACAAAGATCACACTAAATTAAATACATGATATCTCAGTCACACGTAAGAGGTCTAAGAAGATGTTTATCATCACTAAGAATGCATTTGGCTGCAAATTGCAGAAGATCAATTCAAAATGACTTAAACCAATAGAGATGTAGTCTCTCACATAATGAGAAGTCCAGAAGTAGAACAAATGCAAGAATGATTATTTCATCCAGCAACTAAACAACATCATCAAGTAATCAGGTTCTTTCCATCTTTCAGCTTTGTCATAGTCAGCATGTTGCCTTTATTTCATGGATTCGCCTCCCTTCCTGATCACAAGATGGTTGCAGTAGCTTGACTATGACATTGTCACAATGCCCAATGCAATTTCCAAAGGCTAGGGGAGGGAAAGTCTCTTCCTTAAGGTCCTTTTGAAGAATGACACTTTCCCAGAAGCACTTCAGCTCCAAAAGACTTCACCTCACATCTAAATGGCCAGAATTATACCACATACCCAACTCTAAAGCAATCATTAGCAAGAGAAAAGGATGACCAGAATTGACTTAGTCTAATCAGGAAAGGGAAGGCCAGTAATGGGACAAAAGGGGATTTCTCTTAGATAAGAAAGAACAGGAGAAGTCTGCAAAATAGGCAAACAATAGGTCCTGACAGCATTCTAAGTTTATTCATCAGTAGATAATTTTCAGGTAACCAGTCCCATTTCAATGTATTGACCTCTTCAGAATTTTTGAAATCCTTGTCTTTTCATCTACCATTAATTAAATATACTCATCTAGGCAGGTTCCAATGAGTCTCGTAACTAGCTACTAAGATATAAGAAGACAGAATGATAAAATGCCAATTCCCAGTTTAGCAAGCCTGATAATGTTGATGGAAATAAGAGATGGAAAGCCAATTCAATTCTAAAATTCTAAGTTAACATGAAGAAATTGTGCCTTCTGAAAAATTATACTTTTTTCCTTTCAAAGGAGAGGTGAAACAGACATGGGGTACTTATGTTTAGTGATGGAGTCATATATTTAACTATAACGGTCAAAGGCAAAGTTATTCGGCTTCTTCCTACCTCCCTCATAGTGATTCTGTGACCTATTCATTTCCCTTAAACTTCTAACTCATAAAAGAAACATTTCAACAGATTTGCATCCTTAGCCTTGAACTTTTAAGAGTAACTATAAAACCAAATATAAAAACATTCTTTGGCCTACTCTTGGATTTTCCTTTTCATGTCATAAACATTTCTATTTCAGTATTAGGCAATTACAACAAAGCTCCTTTTTTGCTAGTCGTGCTATTGTATTGTGTTTTAAGGCGTGAAGCCTTGATTTACTGCATTCCCAAAGACTACCTGACATAGGAACTGGGTATGCAGTGAATGTTAGTTGAATGAGTTTGTTGAATTTTGTTGTGTTTCATGAATAAAAACATTTTATAAAGGATTTGATCCTACAAAAATAGCTCTAGAACACTGAGTCATTTTTTCCTTTCAGCATTTTATTTATACTTTTTAAGTCTATCAAACTAAATTTATCCCACTGTAATTTTGCAATGTCCATTCAAAGATAATATTAATAATTCAAGAAAAGGAAGAACTCTACAAAGGTTGTCTTCTAAACTCCAAGTGGATACTTGTCAGACAGTTAATGGGGTTATTAGTATACGAACCAAATAGCTGTAGAAACTGCAAATGCCCATTTTCCAGATATGTTTTTACTTGTCATAAGTTAATTTTACGTTAGAAACATAAATACTACATTTTAGTACATTGTATTCTTCCCTAAACTTCCTCGGAAAATTCCTAATATTCAACAACAAAATTACAATGCTTTAAAATCAGCTTTATTTTCTTACGTTTTCTCAGGCTTACACATACACATGCACAAATTCACACATCATGATAAGTACAATTAAATTAAACAATTCTAAATTATCATCAATATATAATTAGGTTTTTATAGTCCAATGACCATTAGTAGGTGTTATAAGAAAAGTTTTACATGTAGCAATTACAGAACAAAAATGATGTAAGCAATATAAAGTATATTTAAAGGTGATCAAATAGCTTATGAGGGAAAGTTTCCTTGTGTAGATGTATTTCCACTGACAAATTCAGAAGGAATGAAAAAATTAGAACACTTATCATATGCAACTTCTAATTAACCAAGGCAATGATGATCATTCATGGCAACAAAAAGCAATAGATAAAAAGCTGACAAGACTTTATAATGGATTATCAACCTTACATTTCCTCAATAATGGGTAGTATTAACATTACAAGAAGAGAGACAATCAGATTACCTTCTGCTGGTAATACATACCACCATCTATGAAATATTCTTGCACCAAACTCTAATCTAAATCTGATCTAGCTTCTAGATGCACCAGTACAAAAAAGAAAAAAGAACACAGGAACATGTTAAATGATACTCTAGTGATGCAATCAGCAAAACCTAAAATGTATGATACTCTATAGAACAAATACCCTGATTTCTTCACAAATACATCACAAGGAAAAGGAGAGAAAAGGGTCTTTAAGATCTTTTTATGCTATGTATGCATTGTTCCAGGGGCATACACATAGACATAAAAATACTCTTTTCTCTCAGAAACTTTAGAATCTAATGGATGAGACAAAGTCTGCCATTAGGAAATGGTAAAGTGTTAAGCCTTGTTGTAAGGACTAAAAAACTAGTAGGAATTCTGAGAAGGGGGAGACCAGAGTGCTGGCTTGGTCCTAGACGGGCCCAATAAGGGGGCCAAGGAGGAGGGCCACCTAGCCAGACCTTTTCCCCTAACAAGATCATGCAGAGTCAGAGGCACAAGATAGGAATGAAAAAAGATGATATTCATTCCATAACTTCCCACTTGTGTTCAGACCTCACCACTTGTAAAGCATAAAGAATTAATATATTTTGCAAATCTTGTAATTATCTTGTGAATGGGACTGTGTATCACACTGCATCACTTCTATAATGAAAGCATTAATTTGCTATAGTTAATACTTAAATGATATCAGTCAATGGTCCATTAAGAAAAGAGAAGACACAAATAAAGGGGGCAATTCAGAAGAATGTTAACCAAGGAACCAAGGACAAATATGGCTAGGTTAAGGAAGGCATGCAGGAATGTTAAAACACCCCAGGGATTTATAAAGCAGCAAACTGTTACCACCCAAAAACCTAAGAGCCAAGAAGAGGAAGAGTTACCAAAACTAGAAACTCTTATAACCATGAGAGATGATAGGAGCCATGGTATCATTAGAGAAACCCAGTTACTGCCAACCTGCTGCCCAGCAGAAAAGGAACCAAGGAAATAAATACCCTGACCTCCGTCTCCTCCTGCTGCCCAGTCTTCTGCCAGTTCCTCCCACAGACTAAAGCCACTGAAAGCCAGAGAGCAAGGGAGCCCATTAATGTAGTCCATAAAGGTCAGCCTCCTGGAGCGTGGAGCAGGCTGAAGAAGGGTGGGAAGGACATCTGGAGAGGCCAGTGGTGAATATCCAGCACATAAAATACATCCCTGTTTTTATACTTCTCTTTGGCAGTTCTAGTATTTTAAAAATTATAAAGTGGAAACCTCAAAAACAAAAGGAGTACTGAAATTTATTAAAAACTTTTATTTTAAAACATGTTCCTAAAGTCCTAAATCTGTCTCCCCTTTACATTTAATGTTTGCATTCTATTCCACAGATAGGATTACATTTCAAATGGTGCCAAGTGTTCATGTGATTTTAGCATATTCAATAAAATGTTAATATTTGTAAAAAAGGTATTTTAAATAAAAGCATTATTTTAAAGAAAAAAAAAATGAAACAAAAGGAGGTAACCAAGACTTCCCTCAGCATTAGAGAGACTCAGAAAAGAGACATTAAGTTTTCACACAGAAAGGGAGGAATTCAGATAAACAAAGTTAAGAGGAAGACACCTGGGAGACCTGAAAATACAGCCTGAACCAAACCCTGAGATGGGAGTAAGTGTGGTAGAGGCAGGGACAGTCTGGTAACTGGACTACTAGGTACAGAGGTGACATTTTAGGGAGTTCTGATAAAGGAAATTGAATAGACTGAATAAAACCAGATAATAAAAGGCCTTGGGAGATAAGGAGAATTTAGATTTGATTTGAGAATGTTGTCTAATTTAGAGAATATTAATTTGATTTAAATTAGAATTTAGATGTGTTTAAACGTGATGTCAGTCATGCTGAATGAGTGGGGTATGGGGCATGGAATTACAGGTGCAGTCCTTTAGGAGACACACTGATGGAACTGAGAATGGGCAAGGATACAATGGGCAGGGGGAAGCAATGGAGCTGGAACAGACCAGGAAGTGTTGCTATCTGGATTGTCTATAATTGGAGAGTAGCAGTGGAAATTCGTCCATTCATCCACCCATATGCCCCATATGTCTGTTTATCACTCAAATACATATTGAGTTGGCTACTGCCACACACTGGAATAGACTGATGAGATACAATGATGAGCAAAACCTGCTGTGCTTCCTGCCCTCCACAGTCTGCAGTCTGGTGAAGAAATAGAGGCATGAATTGAATAATGATGTTAACAAATATGAAACTGCATTTGTGAAGGTTACCCTGAAAAAGAGGCATTGGGTGCTAGGAGAGCTACCATAGCACTCTAAAAGGTGGAGGATGGGGGAACAGGAGGAATAGGGGGAATGGGAGGTGGTCAGGAAAAGCTTCTTTGAGAAAGTGATGCCCAGGCTGAGATCTGAAAGGTGGGAAGGTATTTACCAGGTTAAAGGGTGAGGGAAGAGTAAACTTAGCAAGAAGACAACATGGGCACAGACTTGAGAGGAAATGTAGTAAGTACAAGGAAGTCAAAGAAACCAGTATAGCTGGAACAGAGAGGAAAAAGGAAAAATTTTAAAGACATTTTGAGAGAAAAAATTAAAGTAATTGTAGACACCTAGAATTCAGAACATTAAAGAGGTAAACAGTCAAATGTAGTTCCAACCATGTTAACCAAGAAGATGAAATATTTACTGCACTATAAATTTCTTTGAAGTCTAACTGCCTAAACAAGCTTTACTTGCTAAAGTGCTCTGTGCTTTGACTGAAGAACACAACTGTCTTCATCCATTTTGTGTTGCTGTAACAGAATACCTGAGGCTGAGTAGTTTACAAAGAAAAGAGGTTGGCTCATGATTCTGGTGGCTGGAAAGATCAAGATTGGGTAGCTGCATCTGGTAAGGGCCTTAGGCTGCTTCAACTCATGAATAAAAGCAGAATGGAGAAAAAGCTTGAACAAAATCACATGGTAAGAGAGGAGGCAAGAGAGAGAAACGAAGGGAGGCACAATTTTTTAACAACCCATTCTCCTGAAAACTAATCCATTCTCACTTACTCTCATGTGAGGGCATTAATCTATTCATGAGAGATCTGCCTCCATGGCCCAAACATCTCTAACTAGACCCCATCTCCCAACAGTGCTACATTGGGAATCAACTTTTAACATGAGTTCTGGTGGGGACAAACCATATCCAAGCCATAGCAAAAACCATTAGATATCAATCCCTAACAAATATTGGTTAATGTCTACTAAGTACCAGGCACTCTGCAAGGCACTGGGAATATAGCACTAACTAGATAGCCAATCTTTATGATACCACATGGGTCATCATCCAACTTACTTTCCTACCTGTACTGAAGAACAGAAGAGACAACTAGGTGTAGATTCAAGGGAGATTGGTTAACGAACAGATACTCACTGAGTACCTTCTATGTGCAAGGCACAATACAGAATACTGTGAAAACAACATCTTTCCCACAGGACAGACAGAAGCTGGCTTCTTGTAAATACAGACTGTGATGTTTGCTAAGTTTGCGTATACACTGACCAAAAATATGCACAAAGATGAGTAAGATACAGTCATTGGTTTCAGAGACCTTTTAGTGCGAGATATTTAGAACATAAAAATTAATCACTATAATTAGTGACAATATAATGAATGGTTCTATAAGAGTGATACAACTTAGGGTGCTCAGATCAGATCAGTGTGAGAGAGTCGGGTAGGTTCACAGAAAAAGAATACATATTCTGTAACATTATAGTGACTGATATTTAAATACTGAAAAAGGAATGTAAAGAACAACGGCAACATAAAAGCCTAAGAAGAAAAATGGTCTGGCAGACTGATATTTAAAAAAAGAAGGGGTGGAAAATCATTTCAGTCTTGTTAACATTTCAATACTCTGCAAAATTACTATAAAATATTATATATGCCTGAATTAACTCTATTAATACTCGTATGTACATTATAATATCTGGGATTTGCTAGAAGGTTTGAACTTATCTTGCAGAAAAAGCTCATTCTCAATAATTTCTGGAACTGACTTCCACAATGAAGAGATAAGATCAGTCTTAATGTTCTCCTTCATAATAAACGTAAACAGGACAGCAAATCACAGGTTGGCTAAATCTCTATTCTCTATAAATTCTTAATCATGATAAATATCTTCTGGAGGACTTATTTTGCAAACGCAAGGCAACTATCTCAGATTTATACATTTGTGAACTTCTTGACAGTTGGTATTTTTGAATCGTGGGGAGTGCATGTTCAAGAAAGAGGCAAGTGAGAAAATAAACGATACAAGGTCTTCCAAAGAACTTGCAGTCTTCAAACAACAGTAGACCTGAAGACATTAAAACAGTGCTGGATTTGGCTTTTGTTTGCTTCACTGGTGAATGCTGTGGGTGGTAACTGTATGAAACACCTTATTCATTTCAACTGACTCCTGCCATAATTGACTGAAGGACTAGAAGTTGCCTTACACTCAGAAGCCATGAGCTTCTAGACCCCAGGTTACTGTGCTGATTAAATCAAGGACAGATAGAAGATACAACAGTATTCACCTCTGGCAGAGTCAAAGAATTCACACTGAGTAGAACAAATTTTTTACTCTTGACTATAAACTATTTAGGGCAGGAACTTAATTTCCTCACCCCAGAGCACAATTTTCTCCATTTTGTATTATGGAGTGGTTATGACAAGCAGAGAAACAATATAGAGACTATTTGTTAACTTCTAAACTTGTCTGACCCCACTAGGGTCACCTCTTCAATACTTGCATTTACTCAGGCTACCAATCTATCTTATTGCTTACATCTACTGTGTCTGCCTTCATAGTCTGAGTCAAACAGATGAAACCACAACTATAATCTGTGAATACTACCTTAGTATTTATGAAAAATACATAAAGATAAAATATTTTAAACATGTCCAAAATGAGGAGGCTAAATATTATAACTGATAACATCAACCATAGAAATAGTAAGCTAAACAGAATTTTCATTTTCATAGCAAAGTGATCATTCAGAGATTTAATTTAGCACAGTTTACCACATGAAATAATTGTTATTCCCATAAAAAATGAAGGCTAAAATGTTCTAGTGATTTTTTTTTCTGCTTGAATCTATTTTGATGTCAGTTTTTGTTAGGAGTTTGTTGTTTTGTTTTGGATTTTATCTCCAAATTACAATACTTAAAAATAATCAAGTAAAGCTTTTTCAGTTATCTATCTATCTATGTATCTATGTATCTATCTATCTATCTATCTATCTATCTATCTATCTATCTATCCTATCTATCTATCTATCTATCTGTCTGTCTATCTAGTTATTAAACAAGGTTGCTAAAGTGTTAACTGTGTGTGCTTCTGAAATCTATAAAAGGAAATACTCCAATCTCTCAGAAACATCATTTGCCCTTTGTAAATCGATGTTGCCATGGCAAATGTTTTCATTTAATACTGGATTAGCTGAGGGTGGGAGTATGACACATTGTACAAAGAAATGTACTTGCTATTTTTATATACCCTCCTCTTTAAAACTGCTGTGAGCTTTGTTGAATGAGGTGACTTTTGCCTGCTAAGACCGAGCCATTTCTCTAATATGTACATCAGATTTGTCCCTTTATACATGATTAAGGAGAAGACATTATGAAAAGCAATCTACGCCTTGAAAAAGTATGTTCTGCACTTTTGCTTAAAGAATGCAACATTCATGTGGAATAGTTCCAAATGCTTTTCTTGAAGAGGGTTATTGAAATATTAATTCAGACTACATAAATCTGAAAATAAGTGAAACAAAGAGAATTTTTCTGGTGGCTAATAAGTGCAAAGAGAATCACTTTTCTTGCTAATGTGGAAAAGATATGCATGGTTGCCTTCCACAAATATCTTTAGACTGACTATAATAGAAGAATGACCTTCTACAAATCTGGATCTATTTGTTTCCAAACGTGTACCAAATTTCTTAAATTATTTAATTAATCAGTCTCTTTTAATAGCACCGTTGCAAAGCAGGGGAATAGGAATTAAAAATTTATCAGTTAGAGGCTGTGTTTGGAAAACCCCTCTAGAGATTTCTAAAAGTAGGGACTTACATCAAAACACATGCTATCTATCTGTATCCTTTTTGTTGGTGATATTGTTTATTTCTTTTCTTTTTTTTGAGATGGAGTCTCGCTCTGTCGCCCAGGCTGGAGTGCAGTGGCGCGATCTCGGCTCACTGCAACCTCCACCCCTCCAGGTTTAAGCAATTCTCGGCCTCAGCCTCCGGAGTAGCTGGGATTACAGGCGCGTGCCACCACGCCTGGCTAATTTTTTTATATTTTTAGTAGAGACGGGGTTTCACCATCTTGGCCAGGCTGGTCTTGAACTCCTGACCTCATGATCCACCCGCCTCGGCCTCCCAAAGTGCTGGGATTACAGGCATGAGCCACCGCGACTGGCCTATTTCTTTATTAATTTTTAACAACTATAAAATAATAAATGATCTTTTCAATGATAAAATAACTTAGATATATATTCCCCAAATTTTCTGTTATCCTCCACCATTGTTACCTCTCCAAGGGAACCAGTGTTTACAGGCTGATGTGACTCTTTACAACTTCTTCCATACTAGTTTAAAAATATATAACCAAACAGACACACGTATATTGGAATTTTTGTTATTTATTTTTATTAATATAGGATCACACTTACAGAAATGAGGAAAATGGCAGATAGGAGGCAAGATTAATTTGCAGCTCCCACTTGGACAGACAAAGCAGCATGCAGACACGTACACTGTGAACTTCTGTTCCAAGAACTACTGCAGGAACATACCAGAAAGACCAAGAGAACCCACAGACTCTTTGAAAGAGGTGGATTGCCGCTGCAGCCTTCCTGGGACAGCCTAGGCACTGTGAGTTGGCTTGCTTTCTCAGTTGGGAGGCTTGTAGCCTGGGGCAAGTTCTCAGTCTGGCTCACCAGCTGCCTGGAAATAAACTCTGTGCTGTTGGGGGGCAGCGGTGGTGGGAGCGAGACCAGCCTTTCAGGCTGCAGGCTGCATGGGAGCTAGGCAAGGCCTGTGACTGCCACCTTTGCCCTACTTTCCTGGTGACTTGTGTGATGCAGCATAGGCAGCCATAATCCCCCTGGGAACATAACTCCACTGGCCTAGGAACCACACTCCTATCCCCAACAGCAGCCACAGCAAGCCTACCCAAGAAGAATCTGAGCTCTGACAGGCCTAACAATGCCCCCACATGATGGTCTCTCTCTACCTGCTCTGACAGGGGAAGACAGATGACATAATCTATTGGGAATTCTATGGTCCTGCCCACCGCCTGACTCTTGGGCAAATTTGTATCTTCCCTACAGTACCCCAAATGGTACGTTCTTCAAAGTGCCACGTCCTGGTTGGAGCCCAACCAACACAAAACCAGTGCACTTAACAAAAATACAACCAAGGACCCTCACAGAGTCTACTTCACTCCCCTGCTACTTCCATTGGAACAGGTGCTGATATCCGGGGCTAAGAGGCCTGAAGATGGAACACACCACGAGACTCTTTGCAGACGCTTGCCGATACCAGCCTAGAGCCGGGTAGCTCTGCTGGGTAGCTAAATCCAGAAGAGAAATGACAATCACTGCAGTTTGGCTCTCAGGAGCCCTATCCCTAGGGGAAAGGAGGGAGCACCACATCAAGGGAGCACCTCCATGGGACAAAAGAATCTGAACAGCAGCCCTGAGCCCCAGATCTTCCCTCAGCATAGTCCACCTAAATGAGAAAGAACCAGAAAAACTATTCTGGTAATATGACAAAACAGGTTTATTTAACAACTCCGAAAGATCACACTAGCTCACCAGCAATGGATTCAAACCAAGACAAAATCTCTGAATTGCCAGAAAAAGAGTTCAGGTCGTTTATTAAGCCAATCAAGGAGGCACCAGAGAAAGGTAAATTCCAGCTTAAAAAATGATACAGGATATGAATGGAAAAATCTCAATTTATCCTTATAGCTAACAATTTTTTTAAAAATCACAACTTCTGGAAATCAAGGACACAGAAAAACATAAAATGCACTGGAAAGTCTTAGCAACAGAATCGAACAAGTAACAGAAAGAACTTCAAAACGTGAAGACAAAGTTTTCAAATTAACCCAGCCTGACAAAGACAAAGAAAAAAGAATTTTTAAAAATGAATGAAGCCTCCAAGAATTATGTTAAATGACAAAACCTAAGAATAATTGGTGCTCCTGAGGAAGAAGAGAAACTTAAAAGTTTGAAAAACTTATTTAAGGAATAATCGAGGAAAACTTCCCCAGACTTGCTAGAGATCTAGACATCCAAACGCAAGAAGCTCAAAGAACACCTGGAAAATTCAGTGCAAAAAAACCATCACCTAGGCACACAGTCGTCAGGTTATCTAAAGTCAAGACGAAGGAAAGAATCTTAAGAGCTGTGAGGCAAAAGCATCAGGTAACCTATAAAGGAAAGCCTATCAGATTAACAGTGTACTTCTCAGCAGAAACTCTACAAACTAGAAGGGATTGGGGACCTATCTTTAGCCTCCTTAAACAAAACAATTTTGAGCCAAAAATGTTATATCCATAGAAACTAGGCTTCACAAATGAAGGAAAGATACAGTCTTTTTCAGACAAATAAATGCTGAGAGAATTTGCCACTACCAAGTTAGCACTACAAGAACTGCTAAGAAGAGCTGTAAATCTTGAAACAAATCCTCGAAATACGTGAAAATAGAATCTCCTTAAAGCATAAATCTCACAAGACCTGTAAAACAATAACACAATGAAGAAAAACAAAAACAGGATATTCAGGCAACAAACAGCATGATGAACAGAATCACACGTCATATCTCAATACTAACATTGAATGTGAATAGCCTAAATGCTCCACTTAAAAGATATAGAATGGCGGAATGGATACAACTCACCAACCAAGTGACCTGACACATAAGGACTCACATAACTTAAGGTAAAGGGATGGAAAAAGATAATCCATACCAAAAACCAAATGGACACCAAAAACGAGCAGAACTAATATATATTATTATATCAGACAAAACAAACTTTAAAGCAACAGCAGATAAAAAAGACAAAGAGGGATATTATAAAATGATAAAAGGACTAGTCTAACAGGAAAATATCACAATACTAGACATATATGCACCTAACACTGGAGCTCCCAAGTTTATAAAACAATTACTACTAGATCTAAGAAATGAGATAGACAGCAACACAATAATAGTGGGGGATTTCAATACTCCACTAACAGCACTAGACAGGTCATCAAGACAGAAACTCAACAAAGAAACAATGAGCTTAAACTATACCCTACAGCAAATGGACTTAACAGATATGTTCAGAACATTATATCCAACAACTGCAGAATATACATTTTATTCATCAGCACATGGAACATTCTCCAAGACAGATCATATGATAGACAACAAAACAAATCTCAACAAATTAAGAAAATCAAAATGATATCAAGTACTCTCTCAGACCACAGTGGAATAAAATTGGAAACCAACTCCAAAAGGAACCATCAAATCATGCAAATATACGGAAATTAAATAACTCGCTCCTGAATTATCACTGGGTCAACAGTAAAATCAACATGGAAATTAAAAAATTCTTTGAACTGAACGATAATAGTGACACATTCTATCAAAACCTCTGGGATCCAGCAAAGGCAATGCTAAGAGGAAAGTTCACAGCATTAAATGCCTACATCAAAAAATCTGAAAGAGCACAAATAGACAATCTAAGGTCACACCTCAAGGAGCTAAGAGAAACAAGAACAAACCCAAACCCAGCAGAAGAAAAGAAATAACAAAGACTAGAGCAGAACTAAATGAAACTGAAACCAAAATAACATACAAAAGATAAATGAGACAAAAAGCTAGTTCTTTCAACAGATAAATAAAGTTGATAGACCACTAGCGAGATTAACCAAGAAGAAGATCCAAGTAAGTACAATTAGAAACGAAATGGGAGATATTACAAGTGACACCACAGAAATACAAAAGATCATTCAAGGCTACTCTGAACATCTTTATGAACATAAACTAGAAAAACTAGAGGAGATGGATAAATTTCTGGAAACATACAACCTAGATTAAACCAGGAGAAAAATAGAAACTCTGAACAACCAATAACAAGCAGCAAGATTGAAATGGTAAGAAAAAAATTGCCAATAACAACAAAAAAAGGTCCAGGACCAGATGGATTCACAGCTGAATTCTATCAGACATTCAGACAACTGGTACCAATCTTATTGACACTGTTCCAAAAGATAAAGAGGAAGTCCTCCCTAAATCATTCTATGAAGCCAGTATCCCCTTAATACCAAAACCAGCAAAGGAAATAACAGAAAAAAAAAAAAGAAAAGAAAAGGAAAGAAAACTACAGACCAATATCCCTGATGAATACAGATGCAAAAGTCCTCAACAAAATACTAGCGAACAGCATATCAAAAAGATAATCCACCATAATCAAGTGGGTTTCATACCAGGGATGCAGGGATGGTTTAACATCCACAAGTCAATAAATGTGATACACCATATAAACAGAATTAAAAGCAAAAAACGTGATCATCTCAAGAGACACGAAAAAGCATCTGACAAAATCCAACATCCCTTTATGTTTAAAACCCTCAGCATAATCGGCATAGAAGGGACATAACTTAAATTAATAAAACCCATTTATAACAAACCAACAGCCAACATTATACTGAATGGGGAAAAGTTGAATACATTCCCCTTGAGAACTGGAACAAAACAAGGATGACCACTTTCACCACTTCTGTTCAACATAGTGCTAGAAGTCCTAACCAGAGCAATTAGACAAAATAAAGAAATCAAGGGCATTCAAATTGGTAATCAGGAAGTCAAACTGTCACTGTTTGCTGATGAAATGATCATTTACCTAGAAAATCCTAAAGATTCATCCAAAAAGTTCCCAGACCTGGTAAATTAATTCAGCAAAGTTTCAGGATACAAAATTAATGTACACAAATCAGTAGCTCTGCTATACGTCAACAGTGATCAAGCTGAGAATCAAATCAAGGACTCAATCCCTCTTACAATAGCTCTGAAAAAAAAATAAAATGCTTAGGAACATATTTAACCAAGTCTAGAAGTAAAATACAAAACATTGCTAAAAGAAATCATAGATGACACAAACAAATGAAAACACAGCCCATACTCATGGATGGGTAGAATCAATATTGTGAAAATGACCATATTGTCAATTTACAAATTCAATGCAATTCCCATCAAAACACCACCATCATTGCTCACAGAACCAGAAAAAACAATCCTAAAATTCATACGGAACCAAAAAAGAGCCCGCATAGCCAAAACAAGACTATGCAAAAAGAACAAATCTGGAGACACTACATCACCTGACTTCAAATTATACTATGAGGCCATACTCACCAAAACAGCATGGTACCACTATAAACATAGGCACATAGACCAATGGAACAAAATCAGAACCCAGAAATAAAGCCAAACACTTACAGTCAACTGATCTTCGACAAAGAAAAAAAAAAAAAAAAAAAAAAACATGAAGTGGGGAAAAGACCCTATTCAACAAATGGTACTGGGATAATTGCCAAGGTGCATGTAGAAGATCAATACCGGATCCTCATCTCTCACCCTATACAAAAATCAACTCAAGATGGATCAAATACTTAAACCTAAGACCTGAAACCATAAAAATTCTAGAAGATAACATCGAAAAAACCCTTCTAGACACTGGCTTAGGCAAACACTTTATGACTAAGAACCCAAAAGCAACTGCAACAAAAGCAAAGATAAATAGGTGGGACTTAATTAAGCTAAAAGGCTTCTGCACAGCAAAAGAAGTAATCAGCAGAGTAAACGTACAACCCACAGAATGGGAGAAAATCTTTACAATCTATACATTTGACAAAGGACTAATTTCCAGAAACTACAAGGAACTCAAACAAATCAGAAAGAAAAACAAAACAAAACAATCCCATTAAAAAGTGGCTAAAGACATGACTAGACAATTCTCAAAAGAAGATATACAAATGGACAACAAACATGAAAAAATGCTCAACATCCCTAATAATCAGGGAAATGCAAATCAATACCACAATGTGATACCACCTTACTCCTGCAAGAATGGCCACAATAAAAAAAATCTATAAAATAATAGATGTTGGTGTGGATGTGGTAAAAAGGGAACACTTTTACACTGCTTGATGGGAATATAAACTAGTACAACCACTATGGAAAACAGTGTGGAGATTCCTTAAAGAACTAAAAGTAGGATTACCATTTGAGCCAGCAATCCCACTACTGGGTATCTACCCAGGGGAATGAAGTCATTATACAAAAAAGATACTTGCACACTTCACAACTGCAAAAATATGGAACCAGCCCAACTGCCCATCCAACAATGAGTGGATGAAGAAAATGTGGTATATATTCCACGATGGAACACTACTCAGCCATAAAAAGGAATGAAATAATGGCATTCACAGCAACCTGGATGGAACCGGAGACCTTTATTCCTAGTGAAGTAACTCGGGAATGGAAAACCAAACAACGTATGTTCTCACTCATAAGTGGGAGTTAAGCTATGAGGATGCATAGGCATAAGAACGATACAACGGACTTTGGGGGAAAAGGTGGGAAGAGGATGAGGGATAAAAGACTACACACTGGGTACAGTGTACACTGCTCAGGTGATAGGTACACGTAAATCTCAGAAATCACCACTAAAAAACTTATTAATGTAACCAAAGAAACACCAAATGTTCCCCCAAAACTTCTGAAATTAAAAAAAAAAAAAGATAGGATCACACTTTTGCACATGACTCTGAGGTTTGTTTTTCTCACTTAATATACAATGGCAATATTTCTAGGGCAAAAGATATAGTTCTAACTCAGACCTTCATTTATTTCATAAAATTCTATAGAATGATCTCCCAAAATTTTAAGGATATGAGTAGTTTTACTTTAGAAGATAACTCTAGATAACTTTCCTAAAAAACTTGTAGTGGTGCACCCTCCCACCAGCAATGTATGAAACGGTCCCATGTCTTCCCATCCTTAAAAGCTCTGTATATCATCGCTCTTTTGAATATTTGCAAAATTAATGGGTAAAAAAATACAGTAACTTTTTTCCCTTAATTTATCTGATTATTCACACAATTGAATTTTTGTCATTCTGTTACATTCATATTCTTAATTTATTTTTCTTTCGGGCTGCTTGTCTTCTCCAAAATCTATAGGAACTCTTTATATACCTGGTATTTTAATCTTTTTCTGCCATTTGCGTGTTTTTCTCAGGGTTTTTGGTTAAATAATTCTCATCTTTAGAAGAGTGTGTGTGTGTATGTATGTATAAAAATTCTTTCTCAATTTTCCAGTCTCTTCTACAGTTAGTGGTCTGTTAAGTTTTTAAATATCTTTTTATGTAAATATCAGTTATTTTTCTAGAAAATCATCCATTTCCTCAAGATTATAAAATATACTGACACACAGTTGCACATAACAGTGTCTAAAAATTCCTTTTATCCTAACTCCTAATAATGCATAATTTTTGGCATTTAAGAAATGCTTGGGCTTGCCATGAGTTTATTTTAAAGGACATTTCAAAGAAATAATTTATTTTTTTGATGTTTTCCATTTTTAAACCTATTTATTATTTTTAGTTGTTATCATTATTCATTTTTTAATTGATTTTTTTATCTTCATTTCTTAAGTTGACTTTATGTTTGTATTTTACTTTATTCTATTTTTCATTTAAAGGAATTTAAGGCTATTATTTTTTCTCTGAGTACTTCATTAGCTGGGTCTCATGGGTTTTATTATCCAGTATTTTCCTTTCTGGATACACTAAAGAGTAATTACTCTCTAGACAATTTAAAATTTCAGATTTGATCTTCTCCTTGTTTCAGGGATTATGCAGAAAAATGGTCCTTAATTTGTAAGTAGCTAAGTCCTCCATGACATCATTTCTTGATCTATTTCTAGTTTTACTCAATTATGAGTGGACATTGAGTATAAAAATTCTAATTATTATAGTCAATTAAAATCTGTTAATATTCTGCTATGTAATTTTTATAAATATTCTCTACATATTGGGAAAGAATTTATATTCTCTTCCCCAAATATGAATTTTGTCTACATGCATATGTTAGATTATATTTACTACATGTTAAATGCAGTCATATGTCACTGTTTTTTTTTTTTTTTTAACCTTGAGACAGATTCTCACTCAGTTGCCCAGGCTGGAGTGCAGCGGCACAATCTTTGCTCACTGCAACCTCCACCTCCCACGCTTAAGGGATCCTCCCACCTGAGCCTCCCAAGTAGCTGGGAATGCAGGCATACACCACCATGCCCAGCTAATTTTTGTATTTTTTGTAGAGATGAAATTTCGTTATGTTGCCCAGGCTAGTCTTAAACTCATGGGCTCAAATGATCCATCTTCCTCAGCTTCCAAAAGTGCTGGGACTATAGATATGAGCCACAGCACCCAGTCAGTCACAGGCCACTTAACAATGGGGATGTGTTCTGAGAAATGTGTCAGGCAATTTTGTCATTGTGCAAACATCATAGACTGTACTCACACAAACCTGGATGATATAATCTACTACACACCTAGATTATATGGTATGGCCTATTACTTCTAGGCTACAAGCCTGTATAGCAAGATACTACACTAAATATTGGAAGCAATTGTAACACAATGAAATTTGTATATATAGACATATCTAAACATAGAAAAGGTACAGTAAAAATATGGTATATAAGGTAAAAATGGTAAACTTATATAGGATACTGTATTACACTGCTCTCGCATTGCTATAAAGAACTATCTGAGACTACGTAATTTATAAAGAAAAGAGGTTTAATTGGCTTACGGTTCTGCAGGCTGCACAGGAAGCATGGCTGGGGAGACCTCAGGAAATGTACAATCATGGCAGATGGCAAAAGGGGAGCAGGCACATCTTACATGACCAGAGAAGGAGAACAGAGCAAAGGGAGAGGTGCTACACACTTTTAAACAACTAAATTTCATGAGAACTCACTTACTATCACTAGAACAGCAAGCGAGAAATCTGCCCCCAAGACCCCATAATCAAATCACCTCCTAC
Organism: Mandrillus leucophaeus; assembly: GCF_000951045.1. Lineage (NCBI taxonomy): Eukaryota > Metazoa > Chordata > Mammalia > Primates > Cercopithecidae > Mandrillus > Mandrillus leucophaeus. The sequence goes on from NW_012107164.1 coordinate 181,515, forward strand.
CAGGCCTTCCTCCAACACTGGGGATTACAATTTGACATGAGACTTAGGCAGGGATGCAAATCCAAACCATTTCAGGTACTTACTATGAATGGAACTTGAAGGACTGGAAGTTTCTCTGGGTGAGTCGGTGAAAGAATGTGAAGGCCTAGGACATTACTATACACTACTGTAGACTTTATAAACACTGTACATTAGGCTACAACAAATTTATTTAAGAATTTTCTGGCAGGGCATGGTGGCTCACGCCTGTAATCCCAACATTCTGGGAGGCCAAAGTGGGCAGATCACAAGGTCAGGAGATTGAGACCATCCTGGCTAATACGGTGAAACCCAGTCTCTACTAAAAAATACAAAAAATTAGCAGGGCGTGGTGGCAGGCGGGGCACCTGTAATCCCAGCTACTGGGGAGGCTGAGGCAGGAGAATGGCTTCAACCTGGTAGGCGGAGCTTGCAGCGAGCCAAGATCACTCCACTGCACTCCAGCCTGGGCGACAGAGCGAGACTCCATCTCAAAAAAAAAAAAAAAAAAAAAAAAAAAAAGAATTTTCTTTGTTCAATAATAAATTAACCTTAGCTTACTGTAACTTTTGACTTTATAAACTTACTAATTTTTAAGCTTTTTGACTCATATAAAATTTAGCTTAAAAAACAAACATTGCATAATTGTATTAAAATATTTTCTTTATGTCTTTATTCTATAAGCATTTTTCTATTTTTTTTTTTTTTTTTTACTTTAAACATTTTTGTTAAAAACTAAGACACAAACACACACTTTAGCTCAGGTCTGCACAGGTCAAGATTATTTAATATCACTATCTTCCACCTCCACATCCTGTCCTCCTGGAAGGTGTTCAGGGGCAATAACGTGCATGGAGCTGTCATCTCCTACAACAATGCCTTCTTCTGAAATATCTCCCGAAGGACCTGCTGGAGGCTCTTTTACAATAAACCTTTTTTTTTTTTTTCAAGAAGTAGAAGTAGTACACTCTGAAATAATGATAAAAAGTATAGTATAGTAAATACATAAGCCAGTAACATAGTTGTTCATCATCATTATCAAGTATTATGTACTAAACAGAATTGTATGTGCTATACTTTTATATAACTGGCAGTACAGCAGGTTTGTTAACACCAGCATCACCACAAAAATGTGCATGATGAAGTCATGAAAGCTACATTACTAGGTGATAGGACTTTTTCAGCTTCATTATAATCTTGTCCATTTGATTGAAACATCATTATGAAGAACATGACTGTATATATAAAATTATTCTATTGACTGAAATATTCAAATACTATGTATTTGCCTTTTGAGATCTATTTGATATACCAAATATCCTACAGAGGGATATTTATGTATTAATAATTATAGAGGGATTATTCCTTTATAATTATATATAGAGATTTTAACCAACTTCACTGAATTTTTTTCTTTTTTTTTGAGAAAGGGTCTCACTCTGTCATAAAGGCTGGAATGCAATGACACAATCATAGTTCACTGCAGCTTCAACTCCCTGGGCTCAAGTGAGCCTCCTGTCACAGCCTCCTGAGTAGCTAGGACTACAGACACACACCATCACACCCAGCTAATTGTTTTACATTTTTTTGTAGAGATGGGGGTCTCCCCATGTTGCCCAGGCTGATCTCAAACTCCTGGCCTCAAGCAATCCTCCTGCCTCAGTGTCCCACAGTGTTGATTACAGGTGTGAGCCACTGCATGTAGCCCACTTTGAATTTTTATTTTAAATGTTTGACAGTGATGGTATCTTATGACTATAGTGTATAAATTTTTCTCTCTCTTAGCAAATTGTGCCTTTAGTAATCACTAGTTTCTTTTAAAGAAAAATTATAAAGGTAAAGGTCCTGAAAACTTCATCTGTTTATAGCCCTGTTTCTAGAATGGTAGCTTTATAGGAATTCTAAACTTTTATTTCCAAGTCTTTCTCCCTACCTCTTGAACTACATTCTTCAAATCCTACTGCCTCCACAAATATTTTCTGAATAAAGCAAGAGAGAAATGTAGATTCTAACCCGTTTCCATAATGTGCTCTAGAAAATTATGCTTGCAGTCCTGACTAAAATATTGTTGCAATTACTCTCTTTATTAGCAAGTTGATCCTCGGTAATTCTTTATTTCAAGTATTCTAATGTATTTATCATATAGGGCCTTGCATTAGCTACTTGATAACATTTCTTAACTAATCCATTGTAATGTAGTTCAGGACAGAAATATTAATGACTAAATTTACTGAGCATTTACTGGGTTTTACACATATTAATTTACTCAACTGCAATCCTATCAGATAGGAACTATTATTATCCCAATTTTACAGATGAGAAAACTAAAGCACATTATGGTTTAGTATCTTGCCTAAGGTCTTGCAGCCAGCAAGTGGTTGGACAGAGTTTTGATTTGTTTTGTATCTATAATGACTGACAAATATTATCTCCTTGACTAAACCCCAGCTAGGCTCCTCCAAGCCCTCTTCTTGACTAGGCCTCCACCTTGGCTTATAAAGACTTGAACAAACACTTAACAGTTTCTAACAGCTCAATGCCATATCCCTAAGATGACTCTAGCTCCGCTTAAAGTGCTTGCTTGATAAAACTCAAGGCTGCCAAAAAAATCTACTGTTTGCTCCAGCCAATACCTGAGAATAGAGCCTCTGTCTCCCAGTCTCTGTGGTGGGATGGAATCATAGCTTCAATAATTTCCAGCTAGCAAACACAGCTGGTTCAATCGGGTTTACACCAACTAACCCTTTGTAATGTTTCACTTCCCCAACTCTACTGAGCCCCCACTTACTACTTTTTCCTACTCCCTAATTCTCCCTTTAAAATGCCCAGTTATTTCTGTACAAATCCATCGTTGATTAAAATCTGTCCCTACCACTTTAGGAATGTCCAGCTTTGTTTGTCTTTGGCACTATTTATAACACAGATATGAGGGATGAAAGACACAAAAGTGGGAAAGGAGGCCAGGAAAGATGCAGGGCTTTGGAAGGAGGTATATAGTCTTGGGCTTTTTACATGTGAATGGTACAGGAAACTCTTCAAGGGTATTAGTAGAAGAGTAATGTGCTCTGGCTTCTGTTTTAATAGAATCTTTGTGGCTGCTGAGTGGAGCACAGATTGCAGGGGTGCACAGGCACAAGGCAGGTCAGTTAGGAGGGATATTGTAGTAATCCAGGTAAGAGAGGATGGTGCTTGGGCCAGAGTTGAAAAGATGGCTGTCATGAGAAAAGGCTGGAATTTGGATATATTTGGAAGATAAGATGAACAGGATTTACTAGCATATTGTTTACAGTCTACGAGGGAGAAAAGAACCATAAATAAAGACTCTAGTGTATTTGGCCAAGAGAAATTATAACACAGGAATTGCCATCTAGTAAGGTGGAGAGCTCTGAAATACAATATTACAAATAAGACAATTCTTGTTTATAATCATTTACTCATGAAAACTGAATAGGTAACTAAGGAACAAAGATCAAAGCACTGTTAACTTTGCATTGGTATTTTTATTCTTTATGTTCTGTAAGTCAGAAGACACCGTTCATGAGATGCCAAAGGTTAAATTCATTTATTGGCCTAAATGGCATATGCACTTGTTTCTATCAGGGATTGGGAAACTACAGCCTGTGGGCTGGCTGCCTCTTCTAGTAAACACAGTTTTCCATTGAAACAAAGCCAAGCCATTCATTTACATAGTATCTATAGCTGCTTTCTAACTACAACAGTCAAAACAGAACCTATATGGCTCACAAGTTGAAAATACTTACTATATGACACTTCTTTAAGAAAGAATCTGCTAACCTTTAGTTTGGATTTAGATAAGAATAACAACAAAAAAAAAATTCTTGATTGCAAAGTGAGTCTTTGCAGTCACTTTTAACAGCCAAGTGACCAAGAATATCTTGGTCCTTCAGACCAGTATTTCGATTAGTAGCATGTCTTTCTGCATAGGCATTAGAAGATATAAGAAAAAGTTATTCAAGGATTGAGGATGGGCTGTGCACAGTGGCCCATACCTGTAATCCCAGCACTTTGGGAGACCGAGGCAGGAGGATCACTTGAGCTCAGGAGTTTGAGACCAGCCTGGGAAACACAGCAAAACCCTATCTCTAAAAGAAATAAAAAAATTAAGCTGGGTATGGTGGTGTGTGCCTGCAGGTCCAGCTACTCAGGAGGCTGAGATGGGAGGATCCTTTGAGCCCAGGAGGTTGAGGTAGCAGTGAGCTTTGATTGTATCATTGCATTCAGCCTGGGTGACACAGTGAGATCCTACCTCAAATAATAATAATAACAACGTAGGATGAAACCAGTAATGTATATTTTGTTTAATAAAAGAGAGCTTATATTTTACAATATATGTAGAATAAAATATATGTGTGTGTGTGTATATATATATACACACACCTGCATAAATAAAAACACATATAGTAAAATTCTGTGGGAGACAGATCATTAACAGATTGGCAGCACAGAATTATAAAATGAGCCATGGGTTTCAGATTCAAGTAAATCTATATTTAAATCCTTGTTCTCCTATTTACTGGTTATTTGCTATGAACAGGTTATTAATCTCTTCTGGTTTCAATTTTTAATATAAAAAGTGGGGATAATAATGCCTTGAACACAGACTTTTTATGGGAATTAATGAGACAATGTATGTAAAGTGCCCAATTTAGTAGTGTTACATAATGAAAACTCAGTATATCTTCTCTTTTAAAATATTTACTAGAAAAATAAAAATAAAAAACAAAAGGACTCTGAACCTTATTGAGAAAATAGGTGATCATGAGGAGTCTTTTACACTGTAGCTAATTTTAAAATATTCTCAAGCATCGTGTTAATTCAAACATACTCAAAATTGATTGAAAACAAATACTCTCTTCTGTTTCTCATTTTTTATAAAGAAAGGAAAAAAAATGGTCAAGGTATAATCATACTTGCAGTTCTGAACCCACATATGTGGCATGTTTCTATTATCCTCACAGAACAAAAATCATTGTTAATAGTTCAATCATAACTTCCCCAAGTAGACATTAAATAAGTTTCAGTAAAAACAAAGAGAAGCATCATAATTTAAACTTAAACAATTGACAGTGAATGACATGTGACTTTAATTTGTCATTTACAAAAGCCATTTAGCATTTTTGTAATCTACTTAATTCATATAATTGACGCTTGCCAATAAAGCAGAGTAAACATACAAATATATCTAATCTAAGATTTTGATGTGTATTGTTTTAAATGACATCAGTCCTGAGCTTTCAAAATAGGGAAAAAAGAATGAATGTGTGGCAGTTAAATAAACAAAAAAAGGGCTTGGTGGTCATCCTTTCTAATAATCAGGCTACTTTCTTTGCTATTAGCTTTCTCATTGGCAAAATGGAGACAATATTAGTTTCTCAATTTGGGGAGGGAGGAGATACAGCATTTTAATTTATTTTGTTGCTCTATTCATAAATCTTGTAATTTTATACACATTGCATAAGTCTTTCTAAATAAAAAGTAAATGCTAGTCTAGAACTAGGATGTTTCTCAATATGCCTCCTTCGGTAGGAAGATCACCATGCTGGTTTTATTTTCTGTGAAAGGAGGAAAAAAATAGAAGAAAAAGAAACACTAAAAGCCATGACTCATATTCATTTTAAGACAAAGACTTAATGCAATCAATCTTCACCCAGGGTTGTTCTTTCTAGAGACCGGCCACTGGAGTGACTTTTATCTTTCACATTCATGGCAGATGTCGCTTACGGGTCGCTGCACCCTTTCCCATCAAGCCCCAATGTGATCTCATAATTCTTAAGACTTTCCAGGTAGTTCTTCCCAATCAAATGTATTTGGCTCAAAAAGTAACCCTCATTTGCTATGTCTCTTCTACTGTACAGATTTAATTGGATGAGGGTGGGACCTATAGTGGTGGACAGATCACAGCACTAGGGAAGGTAGGCTGGACCATGGCTGCTGACCACACAGAGGTGATAAGGAAATCCGTGGGGCTCCTGGAGTTGGATGGTGACCTTGTTTAGGTGCTTCCCAACAACCGCACAGCTGCTTCGTGGAGAGCTTGGATCCATTTACTACAAAAGAGATATAAGAGATATCCTACCAGCTGGTGCCCGAAAGGCTATTGGTTTTCTCCCCTTCTGCAGTGAGGTTTAAACTGAAAGTCAAGCTAGCCTATGAGAGGAAACAGAAAAATGGTGGTGTGGGGTGTCTCCCTTCTTTTTATTCTCATGTCCAAGAGAAAGCTTGAAATTTTAATTTCAAAAGAATACAAATATTATGTACTAATAACCAGAGAGAAGATAAGGAAATCACAACTCCTAAAGTACTAAAAACTATTCCAGTAAAGTCTCATTTTTTTTTTCTGGATTCCTTCCTAATTTTTTCTTTTTTGTAACTTTTATTTTAGGTCCAGGAGTACATGTGCAGGTTTGCTATATAGGTAAATTGTGTGTCATGGGGGTTTGGTGTACAAATTATTCCATCACCCAGGTAAAAGCATAGTAGGCTGTAGTTAGTTTTTTAATCCTCTCCCTCTTTCCACCTTCCACCCTCAAGTAGGCCCCGTTGCTAATTGTACTCTGAGTTGTGAGCACTGACTGAGGATACGCACATCTTTTTAACACAATGATGGAATTAAAAAATAACCTAACATTATCGTAGCCTCAAAACTAGACAAAAGCCAAGCTTCTGAACAACTAAGTAACATACAAAGTCTAATTTAATTGGCATTCTGAATTTAATAAGAACAATTCTATATTTAACTTGTATATTACCTCTGATTGTCTTATATAGCTTAAGAACTTACAAGTGCAAACAAATTTGCAAAAAATACATGATTTTACAAAATTAAATATCTTCTTTCATATATATATACACATATATATATATAAAACAAAAGGTTTCAAACCGATGAGACTTCTTTTAATAACTTCTCCAAGCAATATAAAGATGTATAATAATTTCTGAGAAAAGCATATACATTCTCAGTGTTCCTTTCATTCTCTTATAATAGGGCCATTTTTAATGAAAATAACCAATACTTAAAGATACTGAAAGATTTACTTCTTTGCGTACTTTATCCTTTATCCAAGGTTTCTCTTGCCTAGGTTTGTATTTTCTATTTTCTTCGTTTGGTTCACTTTCGTCTCCTTCACAATTACTGCAATGTCTTAGCTTCTCCATGAAGCCATTGCTGAAAGCCTAAGGGTTAGCAATTTCTTTCTAATGTCAAGGTGCATTCACACTTCCCTGAACACACATAATAATAATATTAGTATACATTTTCTGAGATCTTACCATGTGCAAGGCAACTGAACATCATGTCACTCAGTCTTCAGAACAACCTTGGTAGTGTAGGATAATAAACTACTGTTATCCTTTCTACAGAAGAAGGAACAGGACTAGCTGGTTAAGAAACAAATCTGAGTTGAGACTGCAAGAGCTGAGGCCAGATGCTGTCAGCCTGGCCCCAATGCCTCTGTTCTAACCTCTGGATTTGAGTTAGATTTAGGCAATAAACTTTATGGAAAATCATTGCAATTATACCTTTATTTATTTTAAAATCAAACACCCAAGGGACAGTTAACATGTCAAATTGATATCACCGTACTATGACCATGAACTGGCAGTTTATCAAATTCTTTTGTTTTTTGATATGAGAGTTGGTGACAGCAAAAGTCCAGAGGGTCCTGGGTGAGAAAGGGAATAAAGTAAGAAAGAAACAGTGCTAAAAGAGAAGTCTCAAGATATCACCACTTCATGTCTCTGCTGGATTTGAAGTCAGTGCCATGGAACACCAAATCCTGACTTTATCTCTATGACAGGCTATTTAAAAGCTGTCTACTCTTCTCTCTAATCTTCCCAAAGGCTGGAAAAACACCAATTAACAGAGATTAAACACTGATTATCCATTTCTACAAAAAGATGGAAACTATTTTCAAATTTTTTAAGTCAGAGAAGAGACAGAATGAGCTCAATTTGATTATAAAATTGATATTGCAACAGACAATAAACCACTTTTTCCGGACTCACTGGATCTACTTTAATAGGAGAAATGTTTAATTGCCACTTTAAAGTCCTGTGGTATGGCAGACTGGCAACTCAGAGTCCTGACATGACTGGATATCCTTGATAAGACACTAATCTAGGCTTGTATTCCATCTGTAAAATTAGTTAGTTGCACTATCTGTATTATGTCTAAGGTTATTTCCACCTCTGTTCTACATCTGCTTCTTTCTCTGTCTAAGCCTACCTAACAATCTCAAGTTTTCCAAAGAAAGGATACACATCAGACGTATTGATGTAGCTTTCATTATTGCCAAAACTTAAGATGTACTTTATTTTAAAAAAATCTTGTGGAATAAATACATTTCTTTAATTAACATGATGTCTCTCAATTCCCAACTCAAGTTCTTGTTTCTCTGTTCCTTCTTTCTTTTAGAGTTTGTTGCTCTTCTTGATTGTCTGCCATAAAAAAAAATCCTCTGCCATTTAACTCAATGTCTTTCCTTGTTTTTACATTTTCCTTCATCCTCTTTTCTTTCAGGATTTTTAAACGTTCTATCTTCATAGTCTAGTTATTCCTGAATTTTTTCCTTTTATTTTTGTTCTGAATGATTCTATTTTCTTGGACCTTTTTTTCATTTTGTTTTTTGGTCAACTCTTCTTATTTCCCTTCTACCTTTTGTTTCTTCCCTCTAATACTTTTTCATTATTCTTTCTTGCTTTTTTTTCATCTCTATTCCTCTTAAGGACTTGTGTAAAACTTTGGTTTTACCTTCATTTTAAGAAAATAATACTTTCTTCAAAAGTACTTATGGCATCAGAGCTCTTGGTCTTCCTCAGTGGAACACCAAATTCAGAAGGAAAGAGGTCCTGAAGGTTCTGTATCTACCACTTCCTGGGCATATTCAATGGAGAGTCTACCATTTCTCATAAAAGTTCACAAAGTATAAGATCTGAATGTCAGCTGAACCAAGTTACATACTCATGGCACATGGTCAATAGAGTGATGGGGAAAAAATGGAAGAAATACTCAACAAGCAGTTCTGAGCTGTCAGGCAGAGCAACTGAATCACTTACCCAGGAGTTTCAGTTGCAAGTAAGACAAAACTCAACTCAACTTTATTGAAACAAGAAAGGCTAACGTAACTGAACACTGCATAATTAGTGATGTCACCAAGTATCTACATTCTTTCAATCTCTCTGCATTGCCCTCTATGGTGTTAGTTTTATTCTAGGCATGGCTCCCTCATGAACTCAGCAGAGCCTAGCGCACAAGCCTACTGCTTACATGCAACAGAAAAATACATTCTCAGCAAAAGTCCTAAGATTTGAATAGTCTAAATCACACATTTTCTTTTGAACCAATCATTGTGGAAAGGGAGGTGGGATACAGTCAATTATCAATCATGGTCCATGTGTTCTATCTCTGGAGCCTGGGTAGGAAGCTCTTGGGAATCACATGGTCTTAGAGAAGGAGCAAGGAGGCAACCAGCTATTTGTCTGGAAAGGCAACCAGCAAATGTGCACTGCATGAGGCAAAGGTGAATATAGATAGTGCAAAATAAAAAGCAATTATTTAAACAGTGTATGTTCTCTCCCCATGGAGTTATTTTGATAACTGTAGATTATAAAAATGAATGAACACATTTTACTTTATGAAAATGGAACTCCTCTACGTCCTTTTATAATCAATTCCTCTAAGATCTCTTTCTGAGATTACTGACCCCACCGCAGTTGCCCATTATTATTAAGTAATTTAAATGTTATTACTCTTAAATAATGAGAGGAAAGAATAACAATAATAATGAACCACAACAAAAGACTATTTGATAAAATAATATTCTTGTGGGAAAAGAGTGCTTGAAAACCCAATTAGTGGATATTTTTATAGAAATACATTCAGTTCAAGCAAATATAGGGGGAAAACCCACTTTTAAAAGTGAGAAAAGAGGCACACTTCATAAGTGAGCAACTGTTGTTCTTCTCTCCTAGTCTCCATCTCATCACACTTTTTGTGGTTAAATACTAAATAAAAAGCTTATGAAATTAAAAGCTAGCACAGTAACAACTGAAAAAGTAATCTGCATGGTCATTCGGGGATGAGGAGGGAGTGAAAGTCATTTTTACAGTGGTAGTTATTTATAGACAATCATACACAGGTCTTCAAATAAATGAATGCCAATTCTTAGTCCCGAAAAAAGGCCCATGCGTATTCTCTAGAGCTTTTGGATGTCAATTGCAAAGGGAATTCTGCCCAATAAGTAGAATACAAATACCTTTATTTTCCTAGTACTGAAAATAAAATAAAAAAGAAAAGAAAAATGGAATGTTATCTGCAACAATGAGTCATCAGCCACTGCAGCTCTACAACATCCAGGTCTTTCCCTGTCTCTGCAGCCCTTCAAAAGAAGAGGACTATCTTTTAATGACACACATAAATCCCTGCACTGCCTGGCTGCAAAGCATAATTAATTGTAGCCTTTTTATGCTTAATGAAACACCTTGCACACATGACAGCAGTGGGCTTGAGCTTCTTGTGTGTACCTAAAAGAGGGAAAGCCTTAGCAACAACTTAGTTCTACTCAAAATGCTCTATAAGTCAGATTTATATGAGCTTTGTCATTATTTCAGAATACATCTCTTATATCAAGCAAGTCAGGCTAAAGAAAACTCACAATCAGCCACCTGTATGAACAGTTTTCTTAACTTTTAAAAGTGTGGAATGTTTTGTTTTTCAAATTCTTAGCAGTAAAAGCGTTTTTATTTCTTTACTTGTAGTTGCAATAAAAGGATACTTAAAGTAGCTAAATGCAGCTGCTCAATATCATTTTCCTTTATTAGAATAATTTTTCATATTTTAATGCATACTTGCATGCTGCATTACAGAGGCTAACTACTCCCCAGAGAATCTCAAAATGTAAATTTTCGACAATCCATTTCAAACCACAAATGACAATATAAGTAAAATTTTAAAAACAAAATTTAAGTGAAAGATTCACCTTGAAAGACTTAACCCTCTTTATAATACTCAATTATTCTAGCCTTAGCTGGATTCTTGAAAACAAATGCCTACGTTTAAAGAAGTTACTACAGCTGTAAATGCAGTTTCCTTACTTTAACTACAGATTGTATCCAGAACAAGTGAATAAGAAAGAAAGAATTTCTCTCACCTGTTTAGGTATAACCCCAGGCATGCGAATATCCAATGCAAAATCTGATGAATCAATAGGAATTACCGGTCTGGTGGTACCAAGACATTCATTGGAAAATGGTCTGGTAGTTTCTTTAAACCTTAAAAAAGAGGGCAATTTCAATATTCTTGAACATAATGGGATCTAAACTCAACATGAGAAGGTGAAAGAAAGGAATTCTGTGACCTTAAAGATGATTGATTTAAACCCAATGAAAACTCTAAAGATGTGATGACTACATAATTTTCTTAAACATACTCAGATTTTCATTTTATAGTCCAATAACAATATATACCTAATTTGTAAACAAAATATAACCAATGCAATCAACCAGGCTATATCTAAAACTCCATTCAATAAAAACTTATATGTTTTTACTGAAAATTTATTTAAAAATTATGTCATATAAAAATATGTATGTCAAAATATATATTTGTTTCAAGTTAATGAAGATACAGTATTAATACATTACAAATTATGACAGGCATGCCGATTTTCAAATGGCAGAAATATTAACCATAACCCAGTAAAAATTTTTGTAACTATTTTCGGTGTCCAGAATTACTAGCTAGAAACAAGAAAGTCAACCATAATCTTGCTAGGAGGCAGAGCTGTTCGGAGGAATAAATAAAAGACTGCGATGTGAATTACAAATGTACAAGTACATAAATATTTAATAAGGTAATTATGAGGCGTTTGTATACAGCTCAGTGTTTCCTTGTGAGCTATTACAGTCTATGATCTGCTTCTCCTCGACACTGATGTATCTTTATATTTTATTCTTCAAGCTGTTATAAACAAGAAGGTATTCAAGTCTAAGCGACTATATTGTAGTTCCTGAAATACCTCCCCAAGAGGGAGTGATTAGTATTGGAAATCACAACTTCTAATTGGAGTTTTGAAAGCCAGAACTGCTTGGCTACAATACAGTGGGCTTTTTCTGCACGGGGGACTTCACAAGAAGTTACTGTGCTAAAATTCCAAGTCATTCCAGCAAAGAACATCAACCTCGTCTATTCTGCCAACACTCAGGTTCATAAAAGTGATTACATTTCTCAACAGCATGCACAGAAAGCACCCGAACAACGAACACCCACCTCTTAAAGACAGAAAGTGGGCTTCGGAAAGCCAAACAGCTGCTTGGAAAAACAAGGAGGAGAACTAGCAGGCTGGGGACGCGGCCAGCCATGTCCACGCCGCTCGGGCCCCGCCGGGAGAGGACCGGGCAGCGCAGCGCGGAGCTGGGGCCGGCGGTGGGGCAGCGGCACCGCCAGCAACCGCTACTTCATGGCCCGGGCGCGGCGGGCGTCCTGCGGCGGCCAGACACCATCCGCCCGCGAGAGCAGCGAGCTGGCCGCGGCGAGGCGTCTCGGTCACGAGCGGCGGGCAGAAAGCCGTGGGCAGGCGGGACTTTTGTCCGGCCCGCAGGCGGAAGCTTTCCTCCCTCCAGCGCCGCTAGCGTGCCCTGGCGCTGGGGCTAGACGCGCGGATGCCTTATCACTCCGGAATGACAGGGACTGTGAGGGGTATCACCCAAACCCGCGTCAGTCATCATTCAGAACCTGCAAAAATAGAAGCAGATAATGGATGACTAACACGTTACAGCATTTGTCCTCAGCAAATCCCAGTTGAGGTTCTTTAATAGATTAGTAGTTTCACAAGCTTGCGCCCAAGCCTGGGGAAAATGCTGGTCTGTTGAGCTCCCTCCCCCACAGCCAGCCCCCAAGATTTCACGAACCCCGAGTAGAGCCGGTGTTCTGTCTTTGCTTGCTCTTCCTCCCTCGGACCCACTCCTGTTTTCTTTTCCTACTTCTTCCCCCCTTTATCCCTCACAGCCACCCCACTCTGAATTTCTGCTTACTTCCTCTATCACTGTTTTCTCTCAGCAAAAATGCTCTTAATACCTCTTTGCTGAATGTAAACATCATACAAATGACCGGCTAAGGCACAAGGAAACAAAACAAAACAAAACGAAGAGAGGCAAAGACAAAGCACTTGGATACCACAGTAATCAGATAGGAAAAGACTTTGAGAACAAAGGCATGTTTATATACATGCATCACAGAGCTAGAGATCCAAGAGGAAAAGATACCTCCTACCAACAACTCCCAAGGATCATCACAGAATTGCCCAAGTTCTCAGAATTATTTTAAAACAAACCAAAACTCTACAGCTACCATGATACACAAGATGTAAATGCCCATTTAAAAATCCTGCATCTCACATGCAAAATAATAATTTTGTACTTAGAAGGCATGCCTTCCAAAAGATATCCTTTCCAAAGTCTGGAGTTTTACAACATAATTAGAAAGAGCAGGGAGAGTCTAAGCTGCCCCCCAGATGAATTTTATCGACAAAGGTTAGGATGAAGAACATCACATGAACACAAATGAGAGGCCTGAAGAACCAGTGTATAGCTTAATGTGTTATAAGAGGACTCAACTAGGCTAAACTTGAAAATATTCACATTTTGACTGAATATATTTAAGACTATGTATCCAACCTGCAAATTTTAGTCTGAAGGCATAAATTAAAACTGTATAATTCACAATATAAAAATACTGTACTTCCAAAGAAAGAGATTAAAGTTTTATTTTAATCAGTAACTATAAACATGGTTCCAAGAATCTCAAATGAATTCGATGGGAAGATGTGTAACAGTAAAAAGAAAAAATAAGGAAAAATCATATTGAAATGCTTCACAGTAATACATCAGCCTCTGGAAATCACAAGATAGTGAAGCTAATCTAAAACAAAACGAAACAAAACAAAAACCTAGAACCAAAACAAATAAAAAAGCACTAACCTTCAATGAAGTGAGATTCTTCATGATCAGTGTTTTATAGATAGAAGAAATATACCATATACCAAATATAAATAAAACCTGACTTAACATCCAACCAGTTCAAGGATGCTTGAGGCTCACCAGCAGTCGAAGACCAGCTAATTTACATAAGCAATGACATTTTTAAAAGACTGATAATATTTGTTTGAACTTTCTCTTTGGCTTGCTGTTTGAGCTTTCAGAAACAAAAACTTTCAGCTTTATCCTTATCCTGTGGGTAGAGGAAAGAACTCCTTATGGAGGAAGAGAAACAATTGGCCTGAAGGCTATGCTATTGCCTTTGCTAGCAACAAAGTATAATCCTATCAAATGACAATACTTCACATTCCCTGAAGCTCTCTTTTTTTTTTAAATATAGATATATTTATATATATATGAAGAAGGGGTTGTATTTTAATATTTCATTCAGAACAGGATTCAAGGACAGTCCCTCTTCCAGTTGGCAAGGAGATTTGGTATTACACAAACACTTGAAAACAAATTAAGTATTAAAATTCTCTAACAGGAACACACCCTTAAGTACTAGCCTTTGAAAAAAATATTCCACTTATCTCTTTGATTTTATTACCTTTGATGTCCCTAAACCACCCACTTAAAGAAAAGGGAATTAAAGTTGTGGGTAGAAGCAAAGTTAGTATTTGTAGCCATGAATAGAACAAAAGGTCTTATAAAAATGAAAGCTAATTATGCTTCTTGTTTCTGGATGACTTGCAAGCTAAAGACAAAATACAAATCCTCATATAAAAAAAAATGTCCACCCATTTTTTTTTTTTTTTATAATTCTGGATAATGTCGAACATATAATAATCACATTTTATTAGTATTCTTATTTAAGATTTAAAATTTTTAAATATATTTTGCTGAGATAATTCCTTCACTCATCAAAAAAAAAGACAAAAAACCCTCAGTTTCAGAACTTTATATAAAAGATTGTAATACATACTGGAGTTTTATAAAATGAATAAAACTAAAAAAGAATATAGTCTATTAAGGGAGATGAGAACTTTACACAGTAACATAAGGTATATTTAGAATGTAGTATTCTATATGAGTACTATAAAAAGAGACTCAGAATTTTGAAGAAGGAAAACATCTTCAAAAGGAGGGCAAGAAAAAAGAAGAGTAAAGCAGTATTCAGTGGAAGGGGTGGCTATCGAGCAAGCCTTGGAGGACAGTTGGAGTTTCCACTGTGGGAGGTCGACAGTGAGCATTACAGGTACAGGGAAATGGCAGGAGCAAAGGAGCCCAGCTGGGGAACAGAGTATGTTCATAAAGTAATAAAAGTTCTGCCTCCTAGACTCAAGCTGCAGGCCCAGATTTACTATTTTATTTGTAATACAAAGCAAATGTTCTGTTTACATATTCATAAAATCTTCAGGTAAGAATGATTTATAACCTATACCTATATGGATATTAATTCCGGGAGAAGTATTAGTAGTAGTTAAGTACAGCTTAGTCCAGAGGACCATAAAACTAATTTGGATCTTACAAAGTAGGCAGCCCATTCCTTCCAATTTTCATTAAAAAAAAAAAAAAAAAAAAAAAAGATAGCTGGCATTTATTACTGGTCAAAAAGCCAAATAAATATGATGGCCATTTTGACCATTCATTCGTGTATTCATTAATAAGAGACCCAGTACAGCATAGTGGGTACCTGTAAACTGAAGGAAAACTGCCTGATTCCTGGGTCCACTATGTATTAGCTGTGTGAAACTAGACAAGTAAACCTCTCTAGCTTCAGTTTCTTCATCTGCAAAATGGGCATAATCATATTACCTACCTCACTGGGCTGTTGCCAGGAAAAACTAAATTAGTACCCTTAGAACAGTGCTGGACACATAATAAATGCTCCCTATTATTGTTGCTGCAACAAATATATATTGAATGCCTGAGACTGAATGCTGGGGATGGTGATAATCAAGACAGATAAAGTTCCCACTCTTATAGGAATTACTTTCTGCTGGAGAAAAACAAATAAGAATGACTACCAAACTGTAAATTTCATTTTCTTTTAAGGAGATTTTATGCAGTTTCCTTGAATGACTTATGATTAAACTGACTAAAGGGTGCATATCCATTCACATAGCAATTTGACTTCTGAGGATTAATTCTTAGGCAAAAACTGAACAAGGCACAAGGCACAACTATGTTTATAAAAATGTTTATTAGTATTGTTCGTAATAACAAAGACCTGGATGTTTATAATGGCAAAAGAACTGAAAGCAATTTAAATGTCCTTCAATAGGAGATTTGCGGAAAAAAAACTTAGAGTTATAAAAACCAGAATACTATGCATCCCTTAAAAACAAAACAAAACAAAAAGACACTATGTGTCTATTTTTAAAGCCAAGGGCATTTTTTTTTTATTTTTTTATTTTTGGAGACGGGGTCTTACTCTGTAGCCCAGGCTGGAGTGCAGTGGCGCGATTTTGGCTCACTCCAACCTCTGCCTCCCAGACTCAAGCAATCCTCCTGCCTCAGCCTCCCGAGTAGCTGGGACTACAGACATACACCATCATGCCCTGACAATATTTGTATTTTTTGTAGAGACAAGTTTTTGCCAAGTTTCCCAGGCTGGTCTCAAACTCCTGAGGTCACATGATCTGTCTGTCTCAGCCTCCTAAAGTGCTGAGATTACAGGCATGAGCCACCACATCTGGCCTCCAAAGGCATATCCTATAACATATTTTTTTGCATAGCTTACAAATTTTTAAAGAACCTGAAAATTATAGAAATGCTGCAAGTATACTACAAATAACTTTTTTCCATAATCATTTTAGAGTTACTGACCTGGTGCTCCATCATCCCTAAACACTTTAGTGTGACTTCCTAAAAACGAATACATTCTGCTACATAACATCAATAAAACCATCAAAATAAAAAAATTCACGTGAATACATTACTAACATCTAATCCTCAGGTTCCAAACTTTGCCCACTGTCCCAATAATGTCTTTTATTAGCAAAATCATCCAGTTCAGAATCAGGTGTTCCAAGGAAAGTTGTCATGTCTCCAGTCTGCTTCACTCCAGACAGTTTCTCAGTCTGTCTTTAGCTTTTATGACCTTGACTCTGTGGAAGATTACAGGCTAGTTATTTTGCAGAATGCCTCTCAATTAGTGTTTATTTTATGTTTCATTAGGACCAGGTTCAGGTTATGCATCTTTGGCAGGAGTATGACAGAAATGATGGTGTGTTCTTCTCACTACATCTGTATTAATTGTCCATTGTTGCACATCTAATTACCCCAAAACATAGTAAGTGAAAACAATAAGCATTATCTTTCACAGTTTCTGTGCATCAGGAAAAGCTTAGCTGGGAGGTTCTCTTACGAGGTTGTGGTTTAGATGTGAACCAGAACTGCAGTCATCTGAAGGCTTGACTAGAGCTGGAAGATTTGCTTGCAAGGTGGCTTGCTCACATGGCTGGCAAGTGAGTGCTGGTTGTTGGCAGAAAAAACATGTCCTCAATATGTGGCCTCTCTGTCGGGCTACTTGAGTGTCTTTACAACATGACACTGGGCTTCCCCCAGAGGGAGCGGTCTTTTGTTATGTAGCATCAGAAGCCACACACCATCATTTCTCTAACATCCTGCTGGCTATACAGGTCTGCCCCACCCACTGAAGGAGAAGACCACCCACGGCATGAATAGCTAGGTGGGGAGGACCATCGCTTGGAAGCTGCCTACCACAGCATTTTATTAAGTGGCCATGATTGTGACTTGTCTCATTACTGACAATATTAACTTTGACTATTTGATTAAGTTGATGTCTTCCAGCTGTTTCCACCATACTGTTAACTATTTTTTCCCTTTATAATTAATATGCTTTGGTGAAGGTTATTTTTATTATTATTATTATTATTATCATCATTTTGAGACAGGGTCTTGCGCTCTGTTGCCCAGGCTGGAGTGTAGTGGCATGATCTTAGCTCACTGCAACCTCCACCTCCAGGGCTCAGGCGATCCTTCTACCTCAGCCTCCCAAATAGCTGGGACCACAGGTGTGCACCACCACACCTGGCTAATGTTTTTTTTTTTTGTAGAGATAGGGTTTCACCATGTTTCCCAGGCTGGTCCCGAACTCCTGGACTCAAGCTATTCGCCTACCTCGCCCTTCCTAAGTGCTGGCCTTTGACATATTCCTATCATCCTTTGAACATTTCCTTGCTTTCTGCCCCTTTTCCCACCTGGGCTCAAAGCCCTGCACCAGAACTTCCTCTTTGTGCTCTTTATTTCACCTGCCCTTTGTGAATACCTTATACCATATACCAGGCTGTGCACACATCCTCACCCTGTTTGCGCTCTGACACTCCATGCCAGGTCACCAACCCCATCACATGGATGCCTCCCTACCTAATATGGGCTCCAATGCCCCATGCCAGGCAACCCTTCCTCAATATCTACCCTGCTTTGCCCTAGATAGTTGCTTTAGGACTGAACTGGTCAGGAAGAAAAAAGACTTAAATTTTTAAACAGCTTATTATAGAACAGCATACATATAGAGAGTCGTGTGTCACTTAACAATGGGGTTACGTCCTGAAAAATGTATTGTTATGTTAGGCCATTTCATTCTTGTGTGAATATCATTGAGTGTACTTACATAAACCTAGATGGTATAGCCTATGACACACCTAGGCTCTATATAGTCTATTGCTCCTAGGCTACAAACCTGTACAACATGTTACTATAGTGATTACTGGAAACAACTCTAACACAATGCTAAGTATCTGTGTATCTAAACATAGAAAAGGTACAGTACAAATATGGTGTATAAGAAATGGTACATTTGTATACGGCACTTATAAATGGAGCTTCAGGACTGGAAGTTGCTCTGGGTGAGTCAGTGAGTAAGTGGTAAGCGAGAGGCCTAGGACATTACTGTACACTACTATAGACTTTATAACACTGTACAGGAGATTTTATGCAGTTTCCTTTAAGCTATACTAAATTTATTTTAAAAATCTTTCTTCAATAATAAATTAATCTTAGTGTAGTGTAGCTTTTTACTTTATAAACTTTTAAAAATTGTTTAACTTTTTAACTCTTTTGCAATAAAATTTAGCTTAAAAAGCAAATGCGTTGTACAATTATATAGAATATTTTCTTTCTTTATATCTTTATTCTATAAGCTTTTTTAAAAAAATATTTTTTAAACTTTTTAAGCTTTTTCGTTAAAAGTGAAGACACACACACACACACACACACACACACACACACACACAAGCCTAGGCCTACACAAGATCAGGATGATCAATATTAGTTTTTCACCTCTACATCTTGTCCCACCAGAAGGTCTTTCTGGGCAATAGCACACAGAACAGTCATCTCCTATGATAACAATGCCTTTTGAAATGCCTCCTGAAAACCCTGCCTCAGGCTGTTTTACAGTTAACAGCTTTTTTTGTTAAGTAGAAGGAGTGCACTCTAAAATAAAGATAAAAAAGTATAGTATTGTAAATGCATAAACCAATCATACAGTCGTTTATTATCATTATCAAGTATTATGTACTGCACATAATCGTATGTGCCAAACTTTTATGTGGTAGGTTTGTTAACACCAGCATCACCACAAACACATGAGTAATGCGTTGACATTATGATGACTACGGTGTTACTAGGTGATAGGAATTTTTCAGCTCTGTTATAATCTTATGGGACCACCACCACATATGTGTTCTGACATTGACTAAAGCATCGTTATGAGGCATGTGACTGTATTTAAAAAGTCTGAAGTAATATAACTTAAACTGTTGCATTTCCAGAGATTTTCTATGGAGATGGTTGGGGAAAAGGTGGAGTTCACTGTCTACTTATATGCTTTTGTAGTCTTTTAATTTTCACTGGCTTGTATTACTTTTGTAACTAGAAGAAAACAGGAATATATGCATTTAAAAATATTTTATTAAATATGGTTCTATAGATTTCAATTTACACATTAACTGCTATCTGAAAGTTAGGTAATGTTTTGATAAAAGAAAAATTCTTCCTCTGCTTAGCAAGAACATTGCAAACTAAATGTCATGGTGGCTATATAGCTGCAATGCAGAGTTTCTTAAACTCAGCACTATCAACATTTTGGGCTGAACCATTCTTTGTTGTGGGGGCTGTCCTGTGTATTACAGGCTGTTCAGCAGCACCCTTGGCCTCCACCCACTAGATGCCAGCAGCATTCCCCTCAATTATGGCAACCAAAAATGTCTCCAGATATTGCCAAATGTTTTCTGAAGGGTAAAATTACCTGGTTGAGAACCACTGTTATAATGTGGCTCATTAAGATGAAGCTTAACTTGTAAATCAAATGCAATGCCATTTTCTTTAAATACATATAATAAGAAATAAATAAGTTAAAAAAGTGTTTGCAAAAATGGAACTTCCAAATAATGGGGGAAAATATCCTAACAGAATAATCATAACAACAGGCAACACTTACTGACTTACACGGCAACACTGACTTTGCATGTATTATCTTGCTGAATTCTTATGACTTTGAAATGTGGGTTATTAATCCTGTTTTATAGACGAGGAATCTAAAGCTCAGAAAAATTAACTTGTTCTGGTTATATCGTGATAAAGCAGCAAGAATTCAAATCCTAGCCTGCTGACTCCAGAATCCATGCTCTTAATCCATACTCCTCAACACAAAACGGACCCTCCACATTCATAGGGGATATTTTCTTCAGGTATAACAAATAGGTAAATCCTTTGAATACCATTTTCTTGCAAAATAATAATAGCTCATGTTTATTGAGCAATTACTATATTCCAGGCATTGTACTAAGCAGTTTATATAAACTAGCTCTTCTGAATCCTCACAGCAACTGTATGAAATTTGTTCCGTTATCATTCCTATTTTACTGAAGTGGCAACTAGACAAAAAGTGAATTGGTAACATGCCCATGGTACCCAGCCAGGACATAAACACAGGCAATCTGACGCCATGGTTGAAGCTCTTAACTACGCACCTAGTCTTTTTTCCTTTCATATACTAGGAAGCATTCCCTCTTCAACTTTATAAACATTACTCATTTAGCTAATTCAGAAGGTAACAAATCGAAGTCCTATGCTTATGATTCAAATTGATCCAAAAGAAGATTTTGTTTGGCCTGCAAGGGTTTTTTCCCAACTCCTCCCCTACATTTGAGCTCTGTATAAACATTTCAAAATGAAAGATTTCACATAAAACCCAGATTTCCACTCTCTTGAAGAGCCATAAAAATCTGGCATCACTGGACTCACATTTCCACACAGCAACAATTAGCTGAGCCAAGTAGTGACTCCCTTTTTGACGTGGCCAGCAATCCGCAGACTGCCACTGTCCCCACTGCTCCCTATCTGTTGTTCTCAGTCTCTGAGGCTAGTAGTGGTTGTTTAAACTGCTCCTCAGCTCTCAAGTGCAGTTATTTGTCCATTTGTTTTTTGCCTTTTGTATTTTTTCATACCTGGCCGGCTTTTCTCATTAACATTACTAGCCAACACCTTAAAATCATCTGTGTTGTGATCACTGAGGGACACCCTTGCTCTAGGAAGGTAAACTTCACCCTAGGTGGAACATAGGGTTTACCACACTTAAGTGTACTAAGTTGCTGGGGTATTTTTTGTTGCTGATGGTTTGTTTTTTAAGGCTCTCTTCATTAGCAAGACATAGCAAATTGAATGGTATTTTCTGCACACAGATTTTTTGGGGACTCATGTCTTCTAACATGCAGCCAATTTGAAGTATCTTTCCCTTGCAAGTCAAAATTGGCTGGGTACCTATTAGAACATACATGCTGAAAAAAAAATCTCAGGGGTACCATTCAGCATATGATCCTACTGCAATAAGAACTTGCCAAAAGTAAAAAAATTTATTTTATTTTATTTTTTGTTTCCATGATCAGTAACAGATGCCCTTTAAATATGTCCATTAGTCATCAAATCGCTCAGCCCTGTAAATACTTCCATGGGGAAAATAACAAGACACATAATTCTTAATTAAATTTCTCAGCTTTGACTAATACAAATGTTACTTCCTAACACATGTATCAAATTCAATGCTGGCATATTTTACTGTAAAATAAAACAGATCCCTATCTTCCAAACAGCACACATCTTTTTACTCTAAAGACTGAACTGGCAAGTGCTCAAGAGATGGGTGAACTGCAGAGGAAAGCATTAACCATTACAGATGATGCCAGAGAGGTGGACCACTTCTTTGTATCCTACTCATTTGCCCACCAGGTACCTTATTTATTTATAAACTCAGGACGTCACATAAAGTTTAGTTTCACAAGAGCACAAAACGCCTTTTCAGCTATCACCTACTTTCTCCTTGAAACGTTGTTGAGTCAGGGGAACAGACCTTTGGGCTGGTTTTGCAGAGCTATTTGGTGGACAACCCTCCATGAGCTCTGCCTTAACTCATGAAGCAAGTCAGTCAGCAGAACCTAGACTTAGAGACTATGTCCATAATATGCCATTTCAGAAATTAATGAACTTTGTTCCTCTTTGGTAAAATTTTTCAGGAACTAGTTTGCAAGTAATGTCAAAGACCTCACTACATTTCAAATCTTGGATGATTTTTTCAAAAAAAGTGTGAATCATAGAATGACCCACTGATTTAGGTATTGAAAGATCTTTCGCATTAATGCTTTGTAGTGCTTCTTTTGTAGGTCTTTGTGTTACTAGTTTCTTTTATTTTTAGGAGGAAGTTGGCATAGAATGGAAGGAGGGTAACCGCATGTAAGGGCAAATATTTAGTTTACCGGGCTTCAATGAATGGGGTCTGAAGGTGGGGATCTGCCTTTCCTTCTGCTTTTCTTGCAATCAATCAACATATTTTTAATGAGATGTTTGTGACGTTTTTTCCTGTTTACGATTCCACATCCTTAGGCATACTAGTTATTCCTGAAGCAGTTTAATATATATTTTGTTAAATGTTTTCCAGTGACTTCAGAGGTAGGAAGTATTAACTACACACGAAAACCAGCTCAGACCCAGACCATGCAGTTACAAAATAAGTATTCTCTTTCTTTAAAAATCTATAGGAAATGTCTAGATTTTCACTTAAAAACAACAGTGACTTTTATCTTCTCTTTCTGGTGCTATTCATACAGAAGTGTTTTCTCCCATAGCACAGTCGTATTTTCAAATGATTCTTAAGTTTTCCACTTCAAATGTTCAAATTTGTACAACAAAATGCCCATAAACACACTCTTTCCTATTACAAAAGTTTTGCTATCCTTTTCTTCAAACCACTCAGCTGTATTATTACAGTACTTAAAAGTGAAATCTATAATCATATAACCCTATTATAGAATTGAAAAACATATGTAAATTTTTCTTAAAGATCATCAAAGAATGTCAAAACATTCTCTCATTTGAATAATTCTGCTCAATTGGGTTTAGACTCCCTTAGAGGGATTCTGCAAAGTGTAAACTACATACTGCCCTCTCAATTCATCTCAACTAGATAATTTGGAAGTCACTAACAAAAGAACAAAACTGCTCAAACAACATTTTAATGTCTTTTATTTTAGGGCACAGAGGCTAAAATAAAATTTAGCTTAATCGTAAGACAACCATTTGAATTTTTAAATATGCATTTCACCACTGAAAGAAGTACAATGTACTGAAGTAGCTTATACGCAGATATTTTAATTTCTAGTCTATAGTACTAACAGTTCTCTTTGATCAGCGTCCCAAAATTCCCCGTGAACTATCAATGAAGAGCTTCATAATTTTCTTCTGGCTGAAAATGATCAAAGCATTCTTACGTTTGTTAGAATTCTTTGATGCTGCTGCACAAACAGGTGGTGAGTTTATCTCATTGCTATTAAACTGTTTCTTGCTGTCTTGAGCTTAGGAAGAAGTGGTTTATTTTAACAAGGTGCTCACAGAGTGGCTTGTTCTTTGCCAATTTTTAATGATTTTTACAAGGTTTCCCACAGTGACTAGCAATATGCACCCTGGAATGGAAGATGAGAGCTGAAAAAAGATGAGGTCCATGATCCTCCAGGCCTGAGACACATCCCAGGTGGACTTCCAGGAGTATCAAGGAAGTGAGGCCCAAGCACATCCAGTTGATCTTATTGGCTTTCTCTCTCCATTGTTGAGGCTACATGCCCTAAGCTTGAGTTATATCATAACTAAAAGTTGAGTTTTTAAGTCACAGAAAAATGTGAAATACCCAACATTTGCCAATTTAAACCAAAATAAGGAGCCCCACCGGGCAGTATAATATAGAGAAGTCATTCCCATCTTTGAAGTATAAAAATCCCTTTTTAAAAGGAGGACATTTCATGGAACTATACATTATAATGACACTATTAATAATTAAAACAATATTAATAGTTTTTGAGTAGTTGCTATATGCCAGGCAGCCTTTTAAATACTTTCCATGTATAATTTCATTTAATGCTCATGAAATCATATAAGCTATGTCTAAGTATTATCTACATTTTACAGATGAGCAAACAGAGGCACAGAAGTCAAGGAACGTGTTGGCCATCATGTTGCCAGAATTAGCGGGGCAGGGATTGAAACGCAACTTCGGCAGCATTCAAGGCAGGATCTACCAACTTGATAGAGGCTGTACTTCTGGTATTTATTAGGAAAATACATAAAGGCTAAGCTGAATCATTACTGAATCAGTAATGCTTTTAAATAAATTTGTACTTTATGTCACACATAATTCAAACCAATAGTACACATAAGTGTGAGAAGTGTTATTTGTTTCATATCCCACAATGCTCATTTCCCAGCAGTGGACTCTGGGTTTCACCCTAACTCTGCCTCCCCCGTGGAGTCTGAGCCAATGAATGAAAACCACTGGTGTAAAATGAGGGCGCAGACTTAAAGTCAGAAGTGATAGTTCTATGTCCTGAAGGGATTCTCTTCACATTTCTAAACTGTGGTTCCCCCTGTCTAAATAGATGGTATTGATAAATGCTCTACCAAATGGCTACTGTGAGAAACAAAAATAATCTGAGCAAATTCTAAAAAGAGTAAAGCACCAGAGAGATCATAAGTTGTTATTAGTGTTTCAGATTTACCTTTCTCAATGGATAAAATATAAAATCTTTATTTTATTTTTCTAAATTTACACTGTTTATTCTGAACCTATTTATATCTCATCTTTATTATTTCAGAGTACTAGAACATCTTCAGATTATCTTTGAAGAGTCAGGGACAAAACAGAGCTAAAAACCCAAATTCAAATACTCTTCCTAACACTAAAAATAAAAACAAAAATGGTAACTCCATAATTTAGCAAAAATGTAACTAAAATCTCAACCTAAATCATTTGAAATATGCTTCACTAATCAGGAATAACAATTTGTATTCCAAGCAAATAACCAACGTTATGTCAGGATTATTAGGAAACATTTATTAGGTACTGGCACTGACAGGTACTATATATCTTAGCCTTAAGTTTGTGTTGCATGACTTAAGAAAACTATACAGAGGCAGTCTTGCAGAACCAACTGCCCAAAGAAATCAGCAGTGGAGGTCAATTATGCACATTTATATTCCAAAAGTAGCTGGATGTTTCCGGAACAAATGAAATATAAAATGGTGTGCTTAACTAGGTGCTTAGTATTTAAATTACACAAATAGATTCTTAGTAATACTTGCTTATTTCCTCAGAGGAATACGGACAAGAAATGTACCTTATTGTTGCTAAAGCATTTTAAAAGATCAAATGTACTGTATGACTAAGTGCTATAGGAATACTCAATGTTATATGTGTAATCAAGTTTACTATTTTTTACTTAATTCTATCTAATTTAGTATTTATTCCTAATTAAAGGGCTTATGTGAATTATCTTGCTGGGAGGTGGTTCCTCTGAAGTGGAGTTTTAAAAGTCAGCATATATGCACAAATTTTATTTTATATTTTAAATTTGCTTCCCATTATGATCCATATTAATTTCTATTATCATAAAATTACGTCTCTCTTTAAAATAGTGAAGAAATCATACAAATTAAAAAAAAAACTTCTTTGATCCTGATACGACCAACTCATAACATTATGTAAAACTCTAGATAAAGAAATGTACTTCGAATAATCCCAACCAAAAACTGTTATCCCTTTTGAAAGGTTATGTTTTTAAAGATTTGAAAAAAATAGAAACCTAATGGAAAAAAAAAACAGAGCATTATGCTTTTAAATAAACTATTCATAAAGATACAAAATGTACACATTTAGTAAAGATCATATTTATTCTTATTTAAAAACACATTACGGTCATTGTCAAAATATGTAAAATTCCATTGACAAAATAAAGCTTTAAAATAATCAGTAGTCCCCATGATCAGTTCAGAGGTATATCAGATACTTAAAACAAGCTGACCATTTTATTTTTCAATATGATTTTCAAGGATGTATTCAAAATTAATGGTCAATGCTAGACTGGCCAGTCATTTCCACTATCATAATGGCTGGTGCAGATGACTGCATCATTGATTCAGGGATAGATACCAATGGGGAAAGCAGCTTCCACATTGGTTATGCTGGGTATACATCTAGGAAAATAAGAATATGTTGTACAGATTACTGCTTTTTTGGCATAGCAGAATTTGTATTTTGTTCCACAATACCTTCATCTATGGCTAAATAGAAAAGATAAGTTGAATGACAGAGATGAAAGAATGATATTAATAAATATTAATGCATTCAAATATAATGAGAAAACACACTTTAAATTATTTGATCAATTAAAACAAGGCTAAGGAAAAAAACACAAAGGTGAAAGTCCTTTCTCCATAAATAATAACATCGCACTAACGTGCTGTATTTCTCTTGAACTCAAGGCTACAGTTATTTTAAGATATTAAAACAATACTATTAATTGTTTCATTCTGAATTGGCCAAATTAATATGTTAAAATGGCCTGTTTTCCTTGTTCCTTAAACTTTGTAATTGTCTCCTTATCTTTTCACAAAATGCCAAAAATTTGCTGGCTATCAAAAAGGTCAACATCTTTTATCAGTAAGCTTTATCTTAATTAAATGCTGATTTTAGAATCAGAAAAATGAGTGAGTTAAGCAGTATTATTTGCCTAAAAGATAATAAAATTTATGATAAATTTTTCCTTTCATTTTTATATTTAAATCACTATTAGTATTACATTGTAATGAGACAAAGGCTCATTAAGGCTGCCTTTGTAGGTAAAATAAAAACACACTAGAGGGGATATTCTTTATCGAGTTCCAATTATCCTCCAAGGATATAGCAAATGAGATACCATTAAAATATTTAAGTTTAATTACGCAACGTGTTCCAATATATGATCAAAATACATATATACACAACCTAAGTATTCACTCACATTCCTGAATCTTTTGTATTTAAATTTTTCTCCTAAGGAGAAAGTTAATAGTAATAAAATTATAGAAAAATTCTAAGGGAAAGCAATCCCACTTTTGTGCACATAAAATAATATTTTCTAAACTAATCGTGCATCTGATTACTGAGCAGAGTTCTCCTCAGTCAGTTTTAGGTTTTCCCAATCCCTCTTTCCTCCTGTTCCAGCAGATTCAATCAATTAACCAATCTGCTTTTTGTCTTCCCAAAATAGAACCTACCAATAAGAGTTTCCTGTCGCCCCATATTTGTCCCACCAATTAATTAATTTGAATTTGAGACCAAATGGTAGTCGGTAGTTAGTCCTGCTCTTCTTTCTACCTCTACATTTCTTTCTTCTAGATTCTTCACATCAGAATTTCCCAGATTTTTTGCAGGGTGTTGTATGTGCTGTAAAGAAGACATGGCTCCGCTCCCCACAACTGTGCAGCTTAAAGCACCACCGCACTCGCCCACCCACCCGCGCTTGGTGGGGAAGTCAAGTACTGGCCACCAAGTGGCCATGTGACCTCCTTTAGCCAATAAGGAGGAACAGAAGTGAACTGTGTCGACGCTGAAGTTTTAAAAGCCAGTGTGTAATTCAGCACACTCCTTTTCCCTCTGCCAGTGATCAGTGATGCTCACAGGGAGGCTCTTCTAACTCCTTACTCACATAAAATGATAGAGGGCAAGTTTACCTCTGATAGAGGGCAAGCGTCTTACAGAGACTTAAATTTAGAAATTACTCAAATATTTACAAGAAAAAAGAATATTAAAGCAGACGAGCCGGATAACTCTAAGGAGCAAATTTAATTATTTTCCAACTACTCAGCAGGATGGGGGTTTATGAAGAAGTTTGTATCAGTTACAGAGAAGACAGAATACGAATTTCAATACCGTCATCCATGCTTACTTCTACTCAATGTTTGTTTCCTAAGGGCTTATAAAACATGCTCAGTTCAGAAGAAAGCTCATTTGTCTTTTTTTTAACCCAGCGAACATCAAGCTTCATCCTGCACATTCCACTGTTATATCCCCACACCTAGCACACAACAACATATTGACATACTTAGTAAATGTTAAGTGAATGAATGGAACAAGGAATAATGTAAAGAAATACATGACATAGTTCTTCAGAATCTCATAGTCATGTTTAGGGAAAATCGCGCATTTTCCCTAAAAAATTTTCCCAAATTTGGATACATATCAAGTTTTGAAATAGAAAATAAATGTTTAAATGATTTTTAAAATGAGAGTAATATACACACATCGTTAAAAGTCAAATACTACTAAAAACCTACAATAAAAACAGCATTCCCTTGCCCAGCTACTCCATATCCTGCTCCTGAGATGCAACTATTTTCCACTCTTTTAGCAGGGTATTCTGGTACTGACATTCATTTTCCCAAATATGTTGATGTTCTAATTTATCAATTTCACAGTTCCATTAATTATCTATTGACTTCTTTGGAAGATGAGAATTTAAGTTCTCCTATCACATCCCACCAGCATTCCAACAGACTCACATCACAATTTTTGGTTAAATTAATATTTAAGTTGTTAAACTATATAACTAATGTTCTCCACTGAACCAAGTAGTGTCCCATGATTGTTACCTTTACTTGTGCACCTTGTTCTTTCTTTTTTTTTTTTTTAATTGAGACAGAGTCTTGCTCTGTCACCCAGGCTAGAGTGCAGTGGTGTGATCTCAGCTCACTGCAACCTCCGCCTCCCGGGTTCAAGCGATTCTCCTGCCTCAGCCTCCCAAGTAGCTGGGACTACAGGTGTGTGCCACCATGCCCAGCTAATTTTTTTAATTTTTAGTAGAGATAGGGTTTCACCATGTTAGCCAGGATGGCCTCGATCTCCTGACGTCGTGATCCGCCTGCCTTGACCTCCCAAAGTACTGGGATTACAGGTGGGAGCCACCGTGCCCAGCCCCCTTTTTCTTTTTAACTAGAGTTCAGGAACTGGAGCATGGTTCCAGATCCATGTTGAGAATATCTTTATTTTAGCTGTATCCATGATTATGTTTGGATGGATAGGGGTTTATATAATGACAATCATTTCCTCTAAGAATTTTAAGGATATTGTCCCTCTGTCTTCTTACTTATAATCCTATTGTTAAAACTGACTGATTTCAGTTTTAATTGAGTTTCTTTAGGATATTTCCACCTAAATAAGTTTTCCTAGAAAATTTTGCCCCTTATCATCTGAAGTACTTTCACTGGAATAGTCTTAGGAAGTAGTTTAGAGAGTGGAATGATACTAACCTGCATGTAATTTTACTATCTTTAGCAAGATAGTAAAAAGATAAACAAAAAGATAATTTTACTATCTTTAACAATATAATCCTGTTGAGAATTCAGGTGCCATTTTTATTTTTTATAATTTATTTGTGATATCTCAATCTCTTTCTCTCTCCATTCTCTGGAGGTTTTTAAAGTTTTCTCCTTGACTGTTTGTTCTGAACTTTTATTGATGTACCCTCATATGGGTCTTTTCTCATTCATCTTGCTAGGCCATTCTAATCTGAAGACTTAAGATACTGATTCTGATAAATATTGTTACATATTCTTTGACAATTTCTGTTCCCCATTTATCTCTATCATCTTCTTTAAAACTCCTATATTTAGATGTTGGATGTGCTTGAATGATCCTCAAAATTTCCTGACATTTCTTTTCCACTGTCTCTTTGTTTTCAGATTTCCTTAACTTTACCTATCAACTCTCTCCATTTTCTAATTTCAGTTCTATTGTCTGTTCCTCCCTACACTGTTTGTTCTAGCTGAGTTCTTTTCTCTCTCTCTCTTTTTCAAAATTCTCCCTTTCCCCAGACACCTCCTTAAAAAGTCTGATGATTCGTGACTGTGTATTTGCATTTCAGAGTGAGACACTAACAAGCTGTCTGGTGCTGCTCTGGAGGAGGCCTGAGCATCAAGTTGATCTTTTCTTTGTGGGACACTCATAAGTCAGTATATGTAGGGTTCCCCTTTCCACAGTGAGGCTTTTCAGTTCTCCAGGGAAGAATCCATCCATCTGCTGAAGGGTTAACCCTTTCATGTAAGGGCCATGTATTAGTCATCTTTGTTCCCTTTGCTGTGTACAGTAGGCACCGACAGTATCTCGTATTTCTAAAATGCAACAGTTTATAAGGTATATTCACAAGATTCCCCAAAATAATCAGAAGGAGAAAGCCAAACAGGTATCAATATTCTCTTCTTATAACTGGGAAAAGTAAAGAACAATTAAGTTCTATGACTTCTGCTTAAAGAAAAAAAAGGGAGAAAGAGAAGGACATGAAGAGACAGAAACAGAACATATTTGGTAATCCAAATAAATTTTACAGAATTCTTTTCCTTAGGCATTTCCTCCTTCTGACACCCACAGAAGATCACTCTATATATTCTGCAAATCCCAGCATGAAGGACAGGTTTGTCAGGAGGATCACGCAGCCTATTTGGAACAGAATCCTCAAAAACCAGTGTTTTTCATTGGCAATAATCAATAATATTTTCACCATGTTCTTATTCTCGCTATAATAGAACTAATGTTTTATAAGATAAATTCTCAAAATAGGGCACAATGGAAGAATTTGTAGGATGTATTATGTATTTAAAGATAAAACTTCATAATTCTCTGACCGATTTCAGTTTTAATTGAGTTTCTTTAGGATATTTCCACCTAAGTAAGTTTTCCTAGAAAATTTTGCCCCTTATCATCTGAAGTACTCTCACTGGAATAGTCTTAGGAAGTAGTTTAGAGAGCGGAATGATATTAACCTAAATGTAATTTTACTATCTTTAGCTCACTCAAGTAGATAAATTTTCCTATCACTAGGAATTTAAAATATCAAATTTTATTTTAAATTTCACTAAAAAAATTTTTTCCCAAATAAAGAGTTGCATTCACTGCATCAACCAAAGCAAATATTTTATAATGATCCCCGTGAAACCATGCCCACTCAAAAAACTGAAGTTATCTTCTTACTTGGCACAAAAACCTTTTGAGATGGAGTTTCGCTTTTGTCACCCAGGCTTGGAGTGCAGTGGCATGATCTCAGCTCATTGCAACCTCCATCCCCCGGATTCAAGAGATTCTTCTGCCTCAGCCTCCCGAGTAGCTGGGATTATAGGCGCATGTCACCATGCCTGGCTAGTTTTTGTATTTTTAGTAGAGACGGGGTTTCACCATGTTGGCCAGGCTGGTCTTGAACTCCTGACCTCAGGTGATCCAGCAGAAGGGTTTCTTAATACGGGGCAAGATGCTGCGTCCTGAAATCTGAGTACCTTAGACCCTCTGAGTGAAGGATAAGGAAAAATGAGTGCTTAGGAGCTTAATAAAGTGGGACTTGGGAGAAAGAAACAAGATGGTCTACTTCTGAGTGGTAGAATCAAAGCAGCAGCACTAACCACACTCTCCCAGCCTTGAAAGGTGTGACCCACGTAAGATATGACCACCCTCTTCAGCCATAGCTAATAGGGCACTTGACTTAACTGGGCCCATCCAAATATCTCTCCCTGGTAATTTGAAAAGAAGAAAAGGGGATGTCAGTTGATTTGAAAATTCATGTGGAATCAGGGCCAACTTGACATTAGAGTAAGCCAAAGCAAAGCTATTAGCAAGCTGAAGTGACGGAAGAATTGAGAAGCCAGAAGATCACTTTGCAAATCAAGAGAAGGGAGCAGGCACAGAAAGAAAAGACATAGAGATCAAGCAATGCCATAAGACAGCACGTGACCAACTTTCGTTCTTGACTGTCCTCTTCCATACCCAAAGTCCTTGTATTATATCCTGCCTTATTCTGGGATGTCCATGAAGTGGCCTGCTCTTTCACTTGTGTGAACACTTTTTATTTGTGAGTTTCTACTCCTTGAAACCTAACAGTCTGACTGAGACAGGCAGCTTCAAAGAGAAAGCTGTATCTGAGCAAAGCACCAGATGTTTACCAGGTGACAGTGGAGAAAAAGCATCCAAAATAGAGGAAACCACTTATAGATCAACCTTGAGGCAGGAGACAGCAAGTTGGGTTTTTAAAACTACAAGTAGTTAAGTACAACCAGAACACACAGAGGGATGGGAAATAAGACCAGAACAAAGGGCAGGAGCTGATGAACAAAGGACCTCATGATCCATGCCTAGGGATTTATCTTTATCCTATAGGTGAGAAGATCATATGTGTGTTTTACAGGCTCATTCTGGCAATGATGTGGAGGCTGAAATGGAGGTTGGGGGCAAGACTGGAGGCAGGTGTCCAGTAAGAATGTGAACTTCTCAAGGGTAGCTATATATTTCATTGTTATTTTCACCATCAGAGAGTATTTTGAGGGAGGAAGAAAAGGAAAAAAAAAAAAAAGCATCAACTTGGTTCTAAGAAGTAATTCAGCACAATTCAACACCCCATGAAACACAAGTTGGGAAGCTTGGTTAGTGGTATAGTTAGTATACACTTCAGGCCTGATGTTTTAAAGAAACTACTACAGCCTAAGGGCTTGTTGACCCATGAGCAAATGCACCACCAAATGTGAACTAGTATATGATAAAATATAGATCACAAAGGAAGCTTACACTTTGAAATACCACATAATTTCACACTTCATTTCCCCAGTTCTCATCCTCATTTATTAATTTCCCATCATAACATAAAGCCATATCAAGTCTTAGTTACTTCAGGAAACCTGGTACCTTGCATAAAGCCTGATAAAAGCATTAATAATTAAAGAATGACTTTGAACATAGGGCATCCAAAACTCTTCGACACAATGTTTTCATGCTATTCGGTAACACAAAAAGAAAACATTTGTACCCCTGAATAAATGGAAGTATTGGATGTTCTGACCTTAATTAGTTTAGATAACAGGACAAATCGAATCCCCAAATATTTAAATGAATGAAAATGGAGCCATCAGATTTTATGACAGTCTAGGCTGTAGAAAAAATAAACTTCCCACCTTATCAGTAATTTTCCTTACACATGAATGTAGAAAGCGAACATTACATTTATAGCAAAAGCTGATATTCTAGCAACTGCCCACACAGCATCACTTTAACATTATGCTTTGACTCTTGTTTTCTCTTTCCACACTCAAAATGCCTGTCAATTGTCTCCACTTCACTTATCTAGGTATTTAAATAAAGCATATCCTGTTTTCCCTTATGGCTAGATCCCCATACTTAAACTATACCCTGACAATGCTTTCTTTGTCTCTCTTTTCATGTGCCCCTGGAGTGCAGCATTCTAACCACATCTGAAACGCTGTTTGTTATAAACCATTTTAAAAGTCACCTTAGTTACAAACAGCCACTCAATGCATGGCCCACGGACTGCAGCTTTCATATTACCTGGGAGCTTACTGCAAATACAGTGGCTTAGGCCCACTCAAGACTGAATGAGGAACTGTATTTTATCGAGATTCCCAGGTGATCTCGTGATGTTTGAGAAGCACTGCCAGATAGTTTAGATAACACAGGTTGAGAGGAATTTGACTACAACCTACAATCTGATCTCAATTTTATCTGCTAGTCTGGAGAAATGGCTCCCAAGTCCTGTATGTAAAAACTACTCCTGTTTACTTCAAGAGTAGAGCATTCCAGAAAGGTGGCATGGATTGTGAAACACAGACAAATTTTAAAGGTCCTGAGTTCATATCTAAGCTCTGCTACTCATAAGCTGTGGAACGCTGGACAAGTTACTTAATCATACTGTTGAGTTTTGTGTTACTTTTCTCTTGTGTTTAAGAGCCCATTCATTTTTTGTTTTTATATATATTAATATTATATTTTTAGAAAGACAGAGTCTTGCTCTATTGTCCAGGCTGGAGTGCAGTGGTGTGATCACAGCTCACTGCAGCTTCGAACTCCTGGGCTCAAAGATCCTCTGACCACAGACTCCCCAGGAGCTGGACTATAGGCGTGAGCCACTATGCTCAGTTAATTTTTAAATTTTTTGTAGAGATGGGGGTCTCACTATGTTGCCCAAGCTGGTCTCAAACTCCTGGCCTCAAGCAATCCTCATGCCTCGGCCTCTCAAATGGCTGGAATTACAGGCATGTTTTAGATCATTGTAGACTCACATGTAGTTGGAAGAAATAGTACAGAGAGATCCCACATGCCCTTCATTCAGTTTCCCTCTATGGTAACATCTTGAATGATCATAGTACAATAGCACAATTAGGAAATCTGTTCTCCATCTCAAAAAGCTTATTGTTTCAAGAATGTTATATAAACAGAATCATATAGTGGGTAATCTGAGATTGGCTTTTTGCACTCTGCATCATCCCTTGAGATCCATCCAAGTTGTTGCATGTATCAATGGTTCATTCCTTTTTACTGCTGAGCCTCCTTACATAGTATAGATGTACTACAGTTTAACTGTTCATCTTTTGAAGGACATTTTGGTTGTTTCTAGTTTTTAGCTTCTACAAATAGAGCTGCTATGAACATGTATATACAGGATTTTATGTGAACATAAATTTTCATTTCTCTGGGATAAATGTTCAAGAATGCAATTGCTCTTTTTTCCAACATTGTTGTACCATTTTAGATTCCCACTAGCAATGTATGAGTGAACCACTTCTCTGTATCTTTGTCAGCATTTGATGTTATTACTATTTTAAAATTTTAACCCATGTGATAAGTGTTAATGATTCCTCATTGCGCTTTTAATTTGTATTTCCCTAATGGGTAATGATGTTCTTGAGCATCTATAGATGGCTTATGTGTCATCTGTAGATCTTTCTCAGGGAAATGTCTATTCATGTCCTTTGCCCATTTTCTATTTGGATTGATTTCTTTTTACTGTGTTCAATTCTGAGAGCTTGTTGTATATTGTAGGCATAAGGTCTTTCTCAGATTTGTGGTTTGCAAATATTTTCTCCCACTCTGTAGCTTGTCTTTACATCCTCTTCACAAGGGATCTTACAGAGAAGATGTTTTTAGCTTTGATGAACTCGAAGTTATTAGTTTTTCTTTTTATGGAATTTAGCGTCACGTGTAAGAACTTTTTATCCGGCCCTAGGTCCTAAAGAATTTTCTCCTATTTTTTCCTTATAGTTTTATTTTTTACATTCAACTCTGTGATCCATTTTGTGTTCGTTTTTGTGTAAGCTGAGACTGGGTTGAAGTTGTCATTTTTTTTTATATATATTTTCTTGGACCATCAGTTTTAAGATGTCGTTTCGATTTAATAGTAACTTTGCAGGGAGGAATAAAAAGAGAGTCATTACGCTAAATATACATACTCAATGTAAGAAACCACAATTCCAGTAATATTAAAGTGTTTTACCATGTAGGTCACATTTAGTGGTACATTTACTCATGGGTCAAGTCCTTAGGCTCTAGTGGTTTATTTAAAACATAATTAGGTTTTAGGTTAGAACACTGTACAACAGTACCAATGATCAAGCTGCAGAGCTCTTTCTTTTCACCTAGTGGGCTGACTTGCTTCTTACAGCCATGTTAGAACCTTGCTTCTTAGAACCACATTTTTCTCCTCTGCCTCTTCCCTTGGAATAGTTCCTGATGGTGGGATAAGAATGTCTCTAGATTATGGCAGATTTACCAAATCCTATCACTGTTGTATACATCAAATGGAGAAGTTATGTTTCTCTCAAAGTATGGCTCATAAAAACTATTCAATACAGACTGTTCATTAATTCTTTGCTTTTTCTCCCATTCCTAATTGTTTTGGTTCAATAAATGATACATTAACTCATTACACTGTTGTTGTTTCAGGCTTCAAATTAAACAGCAGTACTTGAGTAAACTGTCAAAGACTCACACAACACCCATTCCCCAAATAAAGGTAACTTCTCTTAACAATGTTGTACATATTTGTGTTAGTCTATTCTCACGCTGGTGTTAAAGACATACCCAAGACTGGGCAATTTACAAAAGAAAGAGGTATAACGGACTTAAAGTTCCACATGGGTGGGGAGGCCTCACGATCATGGTGGAAAGAAAGGAAGAGCAAGTCACATCTTGCATAGATGGTGGCAGGCAAAGACAGAGCTTGTGCAGGGTAACTTCCCCTTATGAAACCATCAGATCTCATGAGACGTATTTGCTATCTTGAGAACAACACAGGAAGGACCTGCTCCCATAATTCAATTACTTCCCACCAGTTCCCTCCCACAACATGTGGGAATTTAAGATGAAATTTGGGTGGGGACACAGCCAAATCATATTAATATTCTTCAGTCTCTTTCCTATGCATTTACACATATGTGGATATATATGTGCATGTGTGTGTGTGTGTGTGTGTGTGTGTGTAGGTTGTATTTTTGTAAAGTTAAATTATTGATATTTTTTCTTTGTGTTCTTTGTGTTTTCCTTTTGTAAGTCCTTCTCCTATCTGGAGATTAGGACTTACAGAATCACAATTATGGTTCTTATTCATTTTTGTCAATAATGTTTGGATCCATCTGAAATACATTTTTTGTATGATATGCAATAGGAAGAACCTTTCATTTTTCACAGTTACTCAATTTTTGTGTACAGCCATATTAAATTCTATCTAGATAGACTTGCCACATGCTATTTACCTATAAATTTAAGCATATTTTTCAGATGTTTATGCATCTTCACTGATCTAACTATCCATTTTGTTGTCAGGTTTTAACTTGGTAATAAGTACTTTTTGACATCCGAAAATTCATGTTCCCTTTGTCTTATTTGTCAGTATTTTGTTGCTTACTATTATCTCCAGCTTCTTTTTCAAAATAAATTAATGAATCTATGTTTTCAAGTTCAAGAAAAAGTCTTGGTGAGATTTTGATTATGACAAAATTTATAAATACTTTTAGGGGTGCTCTATATTTTTGCAACTCTTCATTTATGTTCATCTGTAAAGTTATAAATGCAGATTCATAAACGATTGGGAATGTTCCAGAAATTTGCTTGAAGCATTAAAATGAATGCCTCTCTTTCAAACCTCCAAATGTCTTTAAGTCTTTATGAATATACAACAAAACTGCTAGGATATTCGAAGGACAGAAAAAACGCAGACTGTACATGTTCTAACTACTGTGTGTGCGTGTGTGTGTGTGTGTGTGTGTGTGTGTATTTGTAGGTGTTTGAGAATGAATAGGTGGAGAAGGTAGAAAAACAAGACTTAATTCTGGGTCCCAGAATATATAAACAGGATGCTATTACTCTAAGTGCAGAGGACAACTGTCATAATAAATGTAAATCAAAAATACTTAATCTGGAAAAAAGAGAGTATTAACCCAGCAATTATGCTAAGTATAACTTATTAGCATGAGTTGCCTGAAAGAATTAGGCAATTTCATTCTAAATAGTTGAATTTTAATGAAACTTACTATGTATGCTATTTCTTGTTTCTATACTAGTTTGTTTACTATTCTTAAAGACAAACTTTTCTTAAAAAATCCAGCTCAATGACACACTATTCCTATACCAAAAGAGGCAAAGTAAAATCACAGGAAGAGTATGTTTCTTCTAATCTTCCAACAATTAAATCAGATTATTAAATAAAAATATCCATCTATAACAGACACTTGCCTTGCAATATCCTTTTCTCCTCCCACCTTCATCACAAGAACTCGAATTTTTGGCTGGTCATATTACTGCTCAATTAAAAAAGGACATGCCCAGCCTCAACTGCAGAGATATGAAGCCATGTTGCAAAGTTTTAAAATTTTGTGTGCTCTTCTTTGCCCCTTCCTCTACCCTGCTGGCTAAAAGGAGCATGTGATGATTGGAGGCTTAACAGCTGTATTGGACCATGAGAACTGTGGCTGCATCATGAAGATGGAAGAGTGATGAGCTGCAAGGAGGCTAGGTCCCGTAAATATATGGAAAATATATCACCTTATCTCCAGAATTCTTTCATTCATAATATTAATTAACTTTTATTTTATTGAAAGTATTTTCACTAGTTTTGTTCTATACAACTAAACTCAATCCCAAATAATATATTTTACTACTACTACTATTACATAATCTATATACCAGTAAAAGCAAAATTTGTGAAACCCAATGTATTATAACCACGTTTGTATGGAAATTCCTCTTCAAATTATCATTGTTATAAGAATGCACTATGTACAAGTCAATACATATTAACTGATGAATTTTTGTCAAAAAGCTTACCAAGCAAAATAAACATCATGATTATTCTCTAAACTTCATTTTGTCCATGATTGTTCATCAATAAAAACACTTTTGAATGGAAACAAAGATGATAAAATAATAAACAACAAACGAAGATAATCTACCTTTCTTGCCTTTTAAGCATCATCATTGAAAATTTAGTTTGGATCGGTGTTGCTTCCAAGAAAATACAATATATTAATTTAATTGTATATTAATTTTACATATAAAATTATGTGTAATACATAAGCATATTAATTTTAATTAGGTATGTAGATAATATTTGAACTTTCATTTTTCTTGTTTTATTGCTCTGGTTAGAACCTCTAGCACAATGATTAATAGAAGCCGTGGGAGTAAGCACATCTTATTTCTAATTTCAAGGGAATGTGTCTAATGTTTCAGCATCATATATGACATTTGCTGTGGGTCTTGGCAGATAACCCATACCCAGTTAAGAAAGTTCCTTTCTATTACTAGTTTGCTAAGAATTTTTGTAATGACAGGGCACTGAATTTTATTACTTTTGGTGAAACCATTAAAAAATAATTTTTTCCTATATTTTTAATCTATTAATGTGGGAAAGGACCTTAACAGATTTTCTGATATTAGGCTACTCTAACTTACTGCACTGGATAAAATTTCTTTGGCTATGATACATGTTTTAAATACATAGCTGGATTTAGTTTTCATCCAAGTCTCTATAACACTTCCTTTGAAGCCTCTGTGATTTAAAGACAGAAAGAAGGATGCTCTACACACCTTATTCAAATGTAACTTTAAAAAATTTTTTAATTTTTTTTTTTCTCTTTTTGAGACTGAGCCTTGCTCTGTCACCCAGGCTGGAGTGCAGTGAAGCGATCTCGGCTCACTGCAACCTCCACCTCCTGGGCTCCAGTGATTCTCATGTCTCAGCCTCCTGAGTAGCTGGGATTACAGTCACATACCACCATGCCTGGCCAACTGGCACAATTATCTAAATGATACACATTCACTTTCGGCCTCTAAATGCATTTCAAAAGTACCAGGAATAGAAATACTTCTAGCTTAAAGAGGATTTCCATAGAGTTTAACTCTTTCCAGTAACAAATTCCTGACATTTTGGGAAAAAGAAATAATGATTCTACATGGAATCCTTGAATATAAACTTTGAAAATACCCAGAGCTTGTTTTGATAGAAAGTAAATGAAATTTTACATGGAGAGGGCTCCTGGGATATTAGTAATGTTCTATTTCTTGACCTGGGTGGTGGTTCTGTACAGGAGTTTGCAGCTATTCTTTAAGCTGTCTAAGCTTTATACATGCATCTGTATGTATGTATGATATATCTCACAATAAAAAAGTAATGAAATTTTCTTTAAAGATTTCCAGGAACTCCAACACTTAGGTGTACTTCTCCCGAGATTCAGGGAATTGGAAGTGATGTCTCAAGGATTATTTCCAGATCTCTGATTCTGTATTTATTACATATTAGTTAATCCATCACTGTCAACTCTCCATATTAAAGAATATTTAAAGGTGAAAAACCAGAAACTCTTCCATCTTAATCAAGATTTTAATGAAGAATTAGACATTCATGATATATGTGTCACTAATGGATTAGAACATGAAGAGAAACTAACTCTGCCTTCTCCTCACTGTTTCCTTCTTATTTTTATTTACTGCTCATGAACAGAAACTCATTATGAAACAACTATTCCCTCTGAAATCACAGTAAAGCAAAAACAAAACAAAAACAGGCATCTACGTTGAGAGTACAGTTACATGATACTATGTTTTTCTTAAATAATAATATTTATTTAAAACACTCAACTAAAACCTCAGGAGTTTAAACAAGTTTTTATGCCATACATGAAGAACATAAAAGCTAAAACATTATTAAATAATCTTCAAATCTTTCCTTCCCTTCTCCCCACATATTCAGTTGAATTTATCTTTTACTGTATAATAATTGATGTTTTACAAGAACAGTATAAAAATAGACTTTAAGAGTGGTTATTTTCACAACAAACAAACTTGGGCATTGGTGTTGTTTGTATTTTCCCCCTTTTTCTGGAGTAATCAATGTCCAAAGAACATGATGGCCATTCTTTAAGACTGGTATTATTAACAACGATGAAATCACATGCAGACTTAAAACACTCTATCAAAAATTAGGGGAAAAAATGCCATGATATTTGGAGGCAATGACTGCTAATCTACAAATTGATGATATTTATTTACATTTTTAAAAATTAACAAAGGGAAAATGGCAACAGTTCTAAAACTAAAAGAATGAACTATAATAAATTTCTTTCCATATTAAAGATAAGCAAACAAATAAAACCATGTGCAACTAAATATTTGAAATGTAAATTTCTCTTTAAATGCTATGTTAAAATGTTTAAAACTTTTGCTGTGAAAAATTATAAATATCTATACTGGTTTCTGCACATGTATCATGCCATCATCCATGTAAAATATTTTTTAAGGCTGTGGTATTTTCCTCAGAGTTACATTATAATTTAAAGTGAGCCACATAATTGATTACATTATAATGAATCATACAGATCTTCAAATGACTTACCTAATTTCACTTTGCAGCTTAAAAGTGCACATATAATTATGTTGTTTTTCTGCATGTTTCCCATGTTTCTCCTGATTAATTCTAAGTATGGTTCAGCATCCTGCTCTCTTAGGTTGAGAAAAATATAAATAGTGAAAGAGGGGAAACTAGTGATTAACGTACTTTTT
Source organism: Mandrillus leucophaeus (assembly GCF_000951045.1). Lineage (NCBI taxonomy): Eukaryota > Metazoa > Chordata > Mammalia > Primates > Cercopithecidae > Mandrillus > Mandrillus leucophaeus. Next base: position 222,739 of record NW_012107164.1, read on the forward strand.
AAATTTTACTTAATTGACAAGAATGTATTAAGTTACTTAAATTAATCCCTTATATGAGATTTTATTTTTCCGTTTCATCATTTAGGTATCAGAAAGGAGAGGAAATATTTGTGGGTTGCAGTTACTATGAAAGCATGAACTGTAAGTTTAAACAACTTATTGATTTGGTTAAAAAATACAACACAGTTATTGAAACTAATTGGCTTCAGACACTGTGTTAGTCTCTGGTAAAACAAAGGTGAATAGAAATTATTCCTACCTGGCTTTTATTGAGGGCTGGTGGGCTGTGGCATTTTGGAAGGGGACAGAAGACAAATATTGCAAGGCAATGTGAGAAGGCCTATAACTGAAGCAAATACAGTATGTTGTGTGGTACTAAGATGATGAAGCAGGAGGCTGGTGTAAGGCTCAGGAAAGCCTCTGAAATACATTATAATTACTGTATTCTTAATGGGAAGTAAGAAAAGGGAGGCATATTAGGCAATGACAATCTCACTATCTTTGGCATATCCCTAAGGAAGGGAGAAGAGGTAAAGCATGCCATTGACTTCAACTTTGGCAGATGGAAAGTGGTGAATGCAGCAAAGCTATTAGGAATCTGTGGGCTACTTTAAGAAAAAGGGCAGGAGAAGAGAAACAGTTAGCTCTCATCATTTCAGGCTTCATTCTTTCTTGGTCCATGCATAATGAATATTTTCATTTGTTTACATTGTTTATTGTCCATCACAAGATAGCAAGTTTCAAGAGAGCAGAGAGCTGTATTTCTAGCCCCTAGAATAATGCCATGGCATATAGGTGGCACTAGATAATATTGTCAAATGGATTATTTAAAGGAGGGAGGAAATAAGAAGGATGTAAACAGTAGTTCACCTAAAAAAAGGAGAGGAACAGAGAGCCATAAACTCCTGTCTCAGATGTCACCCATGGCATCAATCCCTCAGCTACCTCAAAACCATTCCCTACCGAGAAGTTCAAAACAATGTTTCGTCTGGACTCAGTAGTTCACATCTGTAATCTCAGCATTTTGGGAGGCCAAGGTAGGAGGATTGTTTGAGACCAGGAGTTTGAGACTAGCCTGGGCAATACAGTGATACCCCACCTCTACAAACAAAACTGAGAAACAAAAAGGAATGTTTCAAAAGGACTATGCCTACCACATAGTCTACATATTGCAAGAGTTCGTCAGACTGATAGCCAGAACATCAGTTGCATATTACACACACTGTTATTTCAACTGAAAAGTGAAAATATATATATATATCTTTAGCAGGGAATATTATAATTGAAACATTCAAGTAAGTAGGTTTTTCAACATAAAATATGAATCTTTTCAACAATCGTATTTGTAAGAGAGAATGGATTGCTCTTGTGTGAACCATAAGTTCAAATTCCTATCCTGAGCACTTAAATTTTTTCACAAACATCACTACATTTATCTGCCTTTTTTGCATTTTACTGCTACTATGTTCAAAAATTCAATCTCCCAGACAAATGGCAATTCAAGAATGCAATTCAAGTGATATATTATTCCCTTTGACTAGAAAGGTATATTTGCCCATTCAAGTTTTTTTAATTCAAATTTTGCAACAGCTGTTACATGATATATTTCTGAATACAAAATACCACATCCTACTTTCTCAACTACTATAATATATAGCAATTTCTGCAATCTCTCCCTCCTTTCCCTGAAACATGTAAAATATACTTTAAATTTAAATCAAATCATACATAAATGTTATTTATGCTATTTTCTTTGACATAACTTGAATATGTTCATTGTATTCCATGCTGTCTTGTAGGTTAAAAGTAAAATGTCATGAGCCTCATTATTTAAATTTCATAGTGAAATCCTTTTTGCCTGAAATATTTTGACATGTATAAGGCAACCCTGTATCTAGTATTACTGCTCAGCAAAAATTAAGTATATTTTGGTATTATAATTCCCCTCACACTTATGGGGTTCTTCCAGTTTTTGTACACTTTTTTTCTATTTCATCTTTAGATATGTGACTCCTACAAAGAGAAAAGGTGAATTTAAGAGGAGAAAATGTTCCTGTTTTTAAGTGTTTCTGTTTTTAAAGAACCAATAACAATTAAATTTTCTCAGCTTACAACCCAGCCACCACCAGTGTCAGACATACTCTTAATGAGTCTTTGGCTAAGTATACTTTAAGTATACCCCAAACCTTTCCTCCACAAATAGATGGTTATTGATTATTATTTAGTTTGCATATATTCACTGAAGTCAATATCTTGAAAAGAGAAGGGATCAATACATGACTCTGGGTACGTCTTATAAACCTCAGAGCTGTTACCCATTCAGTGTAGGCTATTTTGAGGGCCAGGCATGAAAATATATGTAAGAATGCCTTGAAAACTACAAAATGCTACATACATGCAAGATTCATATTATTATTATTATTACCAGACATGACTAAAAATTGTCAAACATGTAATTTACTTTTCCTTCCCTTCCATGTAAGATTTGAACCACAAGGGGAAAAGAATTCAGACCGAAAAATCAACAGAAAGGACCTCTTTGTACTTGGTCTCTACACACAATATATGCAGCATTAAATGCACAGTAGGTAGGTAGACACCATCTTTGTGTCCAGGTTACTGTAACTGCCTCCTGACTCATCCCCCTGGTTTGCCACTGGTACCTTACAATCTGTTCTCAACACACAGCAATCAAAAGGCCCTACAGAACCTGCCTTTCCACCCTTATCCCATCCCAGGGATCTCTTCCCTCCACCCTTCCCTTCCTGGTAGTTCTCACAGTACAATGGCCTCCTTTACTTTTCACAGGCAAGCTCCTACTTCAGCATCTTTGCACTTGCTGTTTCCTCTGCCAAGAACATGCTCACCCAATGTATCCATGTGGTTTCCTCTCTCACTGCCCTTCAGATCTTTGCTCAACTGTCACTTTCTCAGTGAATCTTCCTTGATCTCATTATTTAAAAGCGTAACCCTTCCCCAAGCTCCTGGCATCCCAACTCCCCTTCTATTGCTCTAAAGTATTGAGTCCCATTACAATATGACTTGCTTTTCTTGTCACTTTAATTTCTGACTGAACACTCTATGAGAGGAGGGATTTGTATATGTTTTGTTGACTTCTCTGTACCACCAATACCTAGCACAGTGCCTGAAATATAGAAGATCGTAAACAAATATTTGTTAAATTAATCGATATACAACTCTGGCATGGACAAGCTACCTATGAACTATAATATTATAAACTCTGTTCAGTTCTGTACTCAAGCTCAAGTTAAATTTTCTGCAAAGAAGGGGGAAAGATTACACACACAATGAGGAACACTAGTATGATTTTTCTTTTTTAAAAAAATCATCACAAAACAAAATAAACAAAAACATGACTAGTATATCAGTAAACTGGAATTAAATTCAGGCAAGTTCCAACATATTCATAAAACCTTTTATGTGACCAAATATCAATGGAGGATTAAAGAACACATTTTGAACCCATCTTTGATTGAAATTTTAAAATCCAAAAAATTAAATCAATTATATATGCCTTTGATTCTCCTCTATATGAAATCAAGATTACCACTAAAACAAGAATAAGATTCTAATATCTCTCCATTTTGCTTCCACAAATGCATAATGTTTATGTATTGGCCATTACACTATAACAGCTTATTGGAAAATCAAAAATAGCCCAATGTAGAATCTCTTCTCAGAAAATGTGGCTGCCTGATGACAGGGGTAAGGAATCCAACATTGTCCTCTTTGGTAATTCTGGAATCCATGTATTGGAATGTGAAGAAACTAAGTCTCTAGCTGTCTTTCAAGTATTTGTGAGGATGGACCAAATACTTTTTAAAAATGTCGATTTTTTTCCTAAGAAATTAAAAACTTACAAACAAGATCTGCCAAAAAGATTATTTTTACAGTAACTGTTTCAGGATTATGCTTATTGAGCCTGGGGTCAAACATACTTTTATGCCATTTTATGTCAATGTCCACATCGAAATAGAAAAGTGGAGCTGTCATTTACATGGAATCTGATCCCCGCAACGTGTTCGTTCCCTTCCACATTATTCTGTAGTCCTAATGACCTTCATGTAACATGTTTTATATTTTAACTGTTTCCTGTATATCCTTATTGTTTCTACAAAAGAGACCCTTGAAACCAGGAATCTTCAATTAATAAAGACTCCATTTAAGGAGGATGAATCACTGTTTATAGCATCATCCAAGAAAAATAAACAAAAATATTTATAAATAACAAAGCAGAGCTCAGGCACTGACACAACATTATCAGCCATGACCTCTAAATTTCCCCAACCAATAGAAGGTAAACAGGAAGAACTACTGGCAAAGATATGATGTGCACAAAATTTGCCCTTAGGGTCCTCAGTTTCTCATTTATTCACTTTTTCTCTCTTTTCAGTTGTACTACGTATTGCTATTTTGTTTTTATATTAATTGAGATTTTCAGGCATTGACTAAATGTCAGGCAAATTGCTCAATTTTTAAACATTTTTCTTTTAATCTTTCTAATAATACAGTTCATAAACAGTATTATCTCCATTTTACAGATAAGAAAACACTGGTCTAAGTGAAGTCAAACACTCTTGATTTTAATTGGTTCAAGGTGATAGAAAGTCTCTAAGAAAAGATTTCAAACCAGGACTGTCTGCTTCAAAGCCTGTGCTCCTAGTCACTTAGCCGTTCTGCTCTCTTATTTCATCCAGCATTGGTTCTGTGCACAGGTTGTGTGGTTTATTACATTTCATGTGAATACGTTTCCTGGGACTTATTCCTCCAACTAGTTCTTTCAGGAAAGTTATATATATTATTGCAAAATAAAGGGCAGTACAGCAGTCCCTGCTTTTCTGAGGTTTCACCTTCTGAGTTTCACTTACTCATAGTACAGCACAATAAGATACTTAGGGAGAGGTGCCATATTCACATAACTTTTATTATAGTATATTGTTATAATTGTTCTATTTTATTATTAGTTATTGTTGCTAATCTTATACATTCCCAATTTATAAGTTAAACTTTATCATAGGTATGTATTTGTAGGGAAAAACATAATATATATAGGAGTCAGCTCTGTTATGGTTCCAGGCATCTAGTGGGGTGTCTTGGAAGGTATCTTCTGTGGATAAGGGGGAACTACTGTATATAGGAATCAAAGAAAATGGGGATATTAATTGGGAGGAAGTGGACATGCATGCCCCCTGAAACTACAGTGACCAGCTTGGCTTTGTCACAGTTATGGGTACGATCAATGTCAAATCTGCCTTAAAAGGATGCTAGCTCCAATAATATTATAGTATTCGTTTTATTAAAACAGGAGTCACTGTGCGACCCCAAATAATTGACACTGCTTAGATACAAAGTATGACTCAAATACCATGACACACTTAAAAGTTTGGCCACTTGTAATCATAATTTGGACATTTCTGAATTTTCAGGTTCTGAAGAACCATTGCACAGTAGAAGTGAAGGGAATGGCTCTGAGACAATCCTTAAAGGCTGGATTTCAGTGGAAGGTAAAACTTTGATACCACTAGTTACTAAGTCAGTAAGGTGAAAACATGAGTGTGGCATAGGAAAGATGAATGACTGATGTAGTACATGTATGAGACAGGGGCAGAGGGGCGGCGGGGGAGACAGAGAGAGAGAGAGAGAGAGATTAGTTCCCATAAAAAATGCTAATACTGTAACAGAATGCCATAACATTTACCTAGCATCTTAACATGCTTCAAAAATTGTACCACATTAGCATAGTAGTAAATTTTTTTCTAGTCAAAGTGAATACTGTATGGAGACAGAGTAATCATCATTGTTAGAAATTTACTGTGTGCCAACGATGTTAGCCAGGGAAATACACAAACTACACCAACCGGGCTTTAAAAACTACATGAAATATAGCTATATTATTCCTAATATCATGACACAAACAGTTACTCTCAGTTATTGATAAACATATTTATATTTCACACACATGGATATATGCATGTTTTGGTAGTTACCTATAAATAATTCAAGCTAATTCCTCAAAGATTTAATCTATGTAAACATGTGTCCTTAAAAAAGCTGATGGCATACTTTGTAAAAAAAAAAAAGGGGGGGCTCAATAATGAAGGGTCATACTTAAAAGATATGCATATGAAGCTACATTTCTCTTTCACACATTTTTTCTATGTTTTCAAAGTTGAATAATAAGAATGATATTTTTAACAAGATAATTTTTACTTTCTTTGCATATAATAAAAATGTCAAAAGTCTTAATTTTTCATGCCTACATAATGGATTACAAGGTTATAAAAATGTATTCATGTAACGGTTTCCATGAACATTATAATAAAATGACTAGGAAAAAATGAAAGTGAGACTAGAAATCAAAAGAACCAGGTTCTAGTCCAGGCTGTGCCAAAAACTAGCTACTTGACTTTGATTTTATTGAAGAATGTCAAATTTACGGCCTCCAAGTGACCAAAATCCCCACTAAACAAAACTGAAATAGAGAATAAAATTTATCTGTTTTGGGGTTAGTAACTACTACAAACTTCATATCCTGACTATTAATTGAGAGAGCTGGTTTGTGGTTTCTGAGCTACCTTGCAACTCAGATTCTCAGATAACAAAAAAAACAAAGCAAAACAAAACAAAACAAAAAAACAACAATCCAAAATACAGAGTCAGAAGTCTAATGTTCCTATCACATTTGTGAGACTTGTTTAGGCCAACATTCTTAATTTGCCAACATGCTTAATTTGCCAAGTACAGAATTCTTCATTAATAGAAGACAAACATTATTCTGCAATCTAGACAGCATACCAGGGCAAATAGACACGGGCCACATTCTTGGCAACTTGGGGATTTGATGGTGTTAAATCACATGTTAGGGTGTTAATTGGCTATTGGTTAAAATGATTTAAATGCTCCTTATGAAAGTGAATCTGATTTCTAATATCAAACCTCCTTGAAAGACCTCCACCACTCCAGCTTAATACCCAGAACTTCCTAGAATATCTTCTCATTAAAGGAACTGAGCTGAGGGTGTAGTAAGAGGAGAATCATTGAGAAGAATGAACAACCAGTTATGAGTTCTATATTGAAAATCCCTATAAAAAGCTCAATAACCAATGATGAAGGTACTCAACGATACATTTCAGTGGTGAGGTGCCCTACCCTGTATAAAGTAGTGAGATTCAGTACAGTGATGAAATAAGCCACAACCTAGCAGATACCATAGTTCTGTAGAAAAGTCTAATCAACGGGTAGAAACCATCCCCCTTAATGACTTCAATCTTCCTATAGTGAAAGACAAAGAAAAAAAACAATTATGCTACTCTTAAATGAGAAAATGGGGATGCGATGCAGGTATAGATATAAACATTTCTAGGTAATATTCATTGGTGATTAATCAGAATGAATGCCAGCCTTGCAACCAGTTGTCACACCAATGCATGGCAGCTGCACATAAGCCCCAGTACAGACAGAAATATTTACCTAGAGCAGGTAGACCCTGCAAAAAAATCTATGTGTTGCTAGATCTGTGTAATATTGACCCTCCTACCTGGTATGACTCTAGGGCCCAGAAAATAAATTATGTATTCTTTCTAGATTCTGAAATTTTTTAAAGGCCATATACAGAGGCAGTTTGTATAAATTTGATAAAAGGTATCGGCAGAATTCTCAGACTCCAAGATCTGTATAATATTGACCCATCAATTTGGTATGATTCTAAAGGCCCAGAAAGATAAACTAAGTATTATTTCTAGATTCTGAGATTTTTTTAAGATAATATACAGAGACAATTTGTATAAAGTTGATAAAAGGTATTTGCAGAATTATTTCTCACAAATACAATTTTCTAACCACAAAAAAAACTCCCATTTGCGGCCTCATGAGATGGCTCACGCCTGTAATCCCAGCACTTTGGGAGGCCGAGGTGGGCGGATCACGAGGTCAGGAGATGGAGACCATCCTGGATAACACGGTGAAACCCCGTCTCTACTAAAAATACCAAAAATCAGCCGGGTGCGGTGGCGGGCGCCTGTAGTCCCAGCTACTCGGGAGGCTGAGGCAGGAGAATGGCGTGAACCCAGGAGGCAGAGCTTGCAGTGAGCCGAGATCGCGCCACTGCACTCCAGTCTGGGCGACAGAGCGAGACTCCGTCTCAACAACAAAAAACAAAAACAAACAAACAAAAACCTCCCATTTGCTCATCTTCAGCTCTCTTATTTAAAGACTACATACTAAATATCCAAAAAAAAGTAGTTATTTATATGAACATATTTTCAAACTTTAGCTACTTTATTATAACCATTTAAAATTGGTGTACCCAGAAAACGTTTTGTACATGACTTTCAGTCAAAATTTAGAGGACCCAACCTCTATCCCAAGGGTTGCATCTTTATGTTAATAATCATTTACTGAGAAGGCTGTATCTTTATGTTAATGACCATTTACTGAGTGTTTAGCAAGTGCTAAGCTCTTTGAATTGTTATGTATCTTTAAGTCTTTAAAATAACCCTACGACTGTAGTCCCAGCTACCCGGGAGGCTGAGGTGAGGATTGCTGGAGTGCAAGAATTTGAGACCAGCCTAGGGAATATAGTAAGACTCTGTCTCAAAAAAGAAAAATAAACTCTGAGGTAGGAATTTCTTATGCAAATGCAATTGATTAAGTCATATATATTTTCAGCCTAGGCTGACAGCTGTATTCTACTACTTTGGAGATTATATAGTTTCATCTGTTTTGTAAAATAAAAAGTAAACCAAGCCAACAACTAACTCTTACCAAGGCCACAGCTACATTAGCTCTAATCCTAAATCTCCTACATTGACATTTACATTTCTATCTGCCATGAACGATGAAACTAAACTTTACTGGGCACCTTCTACATGCCAGAGACTGTTACTTGCAATGCAATTTCATGTAACCCTCACTACTGCCCTAGATGTATATTATTAGCCCCATTTTATAGATTAGAGAAGCAAGAGAGGGTAAGTAACCTACACTAGGCCAATCAGAGCACAGATAGCAGTTAAGGGCTCTGATGCTGTAGCTAGTGTTCCCTAGAGCACACCACATGGTCCTTTTCGCACAGACACAGCCAATATTCAGAGTTAGGACCAGAAGCCATCAAGGTGAGGTAAATGTATAGTCAATATAGTATATCCAAGAACAGGACATGAATATAACTTTTTTTTTTTTTTTTTTGAGACAGAGTCTCACCCTGTCACCTAGGCTGGAGTGCAGCAGCAAGATCTCAGGCTCATTGCAACCTCTACCTTCTAAGCTCAATCAATCCTCCCACCTCAGCCTCCTGAGAAGCTGGCACCACAGATGCACACCACCACACTTGGCTATTTTTTTTCTTTTGTATTTGTAGTAGACAGAGGGTCTCGCTATGTTGCCCAGGCTGGTCTTGAACTCCAGAGCTCAAGCAATCCACTGGCCTCTGCCTCCCAAAGTGCTGAGATGATACGCATCAGCCACCGTGCACGGCCATGAATGGAACATTTAAGAAACAATTGAGAATAGTTTCAAAAGGAAAAATTAAAATAAATATCAGATAGTTTTACACTACATTAACATTTGTTTTTATGTAAATTACTCAGTGAAGTCCAAAAGTGATTTTTTAATGCTGAAATCATAGTAAGCCTCAAAAGATATTGTCATTTTTATTTTACATTCCACTGGAATCCTAGCTATTAAAAATTACGCTTCATGAAAACAGACTTGGTATATTTCAAATTTATAGACATTTTCTTAAAGTAAGAATATTGTTTATAATATTCAATAATCATTTGTATTATGAGGATAAAATTTAAAATAGAAGAAAATATTAGAATACATCAGGAAGGTGTTTAAAAAATTTACTAAAATGTTATCTTGTTTTATTTTCCTAGGATCATAATGGCTCAGCATATGTATATGGGTTGAATATCCTTTATCCAAAATGCTTGGGATCAGAAGGGTTTCAGGGTTTGGATTTTTTTTTGGATTTTGTAATATGTTCCATTATATTTAGTTGCCCATCACTAATCTGAAAATCTGAAATCAGAAATGCTCCTCCTTTGAGCCGTCAGTACTCAAAAAGTTTAACATTTTGGAAGATTTCAGATTTCCGGATTAGGAATGCTCAATGTATATTGTCCATCCAGGGAAACAGAGCTGACTCACAGAAAGAGGATAGCAAAGAGAGGAACCACAAACAGTTCTTGACTTCTATTCCTTTAATACTTAATTCCAAACAAACTAACTTGTTCAGAAGGTTTTTAAATATCAACAAATATACTTAAACTGGAAATATTTCTTAGCATTCTTTTCTTTAAAATTAAGGGTACTACAGGGAAAAATTGTCTTATAAAAGCATCTATATGTATTCTAAATTTAGGTGACTCGTCACATTCCTTCAATAATATCATTGAAAAGTAAAGATGGGGAGCAGCTAATTTGTACTTCCTCAAGACTGAATACTTCCTGTTAAAGTCTTTGAACTTCCTAACCTAGCAGACAGAGAGAGGTCTGAGGTCTACATTTTCCATTCCAAGAGTGGCAGTTACATTGTAAGACCTGTCAAGGAGCATAAGATTACTAGCTACAACATTCAGAAACAAATTTGTATCCTTAAGGAATGCAGTTACAACAGAGTGCTAATCCCATTACCCGAGGAAAGGTTTGCAGCTGACTCTCTAAATGGATTGTAAGAGGTAGGGGATCTCTGGTGCCTCTCAAATACCTTCTCTAGATAGGGCACCAGCAGCTTTTAGTGTCCTCGAATGTTTTTTCCTCTCAAAATTTAAAAAAATCTACCCTATGTCTACAAAGTCTTACAAGGTCCTTGGTTGTTTTATACCAAATCCACCAACAAAACAAATTCTATTTAAATTGTTATTAGCGATGGCAAATTATAAACAATGAAAGGACCCTAGATATCCATTTCTACTCAAGTCCCTTGAATCATAAAACTCAAAAAGTACACACAGAGCAAACACTATCTGTTTAGGGAGAAAATGTCTCATTCCACATAAATTCATAGATTAAAAGTTATTTATAAGAAAGTATATGGAGTAACAAATTTTCAAGTAAAAATAAATACTGAAGTTTTAAGTAAGTTCAAAAAATAAAATTTTATTATAACATTTTAAATCTCTAGATAACATTAAATACATTGGTATAGATTTAGTAAAAATAGTAATAGTAACTAAGATTTGAACTCATACTTTGTTGACAATCAGTTTGCATACACCATATTCTTATTATCCTCATTTTAAAGTTGTGAAAAATAAGGCTTTATTTTGTTAAGTAATGTATCCAAAGCTGGAAAATGGTAGAGTTAGAAATAAAACCCAGGTTTTACACAGCACAAGTCAGTTTCATGAACAATCTCATTTATTTCTCATAATACTCTAACTCTAGAAAGCAGTATTATTTTCTTTTTCTTTTTTTTTTTTTTTTTAGAGATGGGGTATCGATCTGTTGGCCAGGCTGGAGTGCAGTGGTACAATCATAGCTCACTTGTAGCCTTTAACTTCTGGACTCAAGCAATCCTACTGTCTCAGTCTCCCAAGTAGCTAGACTAGAGGTACATGCCACCAAACCTGGCTGTTTTTCATTTTTGTAGAGATAGAATCTCACTATGTTGTCCAGGATTGTAGTAGTATTTTCATGACTCTTATTCTCTATATTGAAACTGAGGATCAAAGAGGTTCCATGACTTGGCCAAGTTCGCACAACCTGTACTCCTGGAGCTTGAACTCCAGGTCCATTTCTCACGACTCCACATTAAATGTTCTTTCCAGCATCGCATGTTGACATTAAAATCTGGCATTTGATATTTGATCTTATACATACGCAAACAGTAAGCAACTGGGTTCCTTCTAAGATTACCTTTGCTTCTCTTCTGAGTTTATTCTCCTGGACTATTAAGAATATATTTGATTTGGACAATATTTAATTTCTCACCAAAGACCAATGTTTTAGTTTTAGATTGAAAGCTAGCAATGTTGAAGTAAAGGTATTACAGAATCTAAAACCACCTGGATGGATCTAGAGAGATCCATTATCAAAGTTTTCTTTGAAGCTCTGAAAGAAAACGTTTTATTTTTAAAATAAAAATATTAGCCATTTAATTTGTGTATTTGAAAATGACTTAAATTAGATTTTTCCTTTTCTGATAACTTACACAAGAGGCTGAAATGTTGCAGGTCAGGAGCCTACAAGGGTACCATAACATCAGTGCTCAGGTAAGAAAGGTGCTTTCTCCTTAGCTATTCAGTTTCTTGGATCTTAGGAAGCCAGCACAAGTCTGTCATCAATACCTGTGTCAGCGGTGGGTTATTTCCCACTTCCTGACCATTTCAAAATCTTGCAGCATCTCTAAAGCCTAATTTGGCATCTACACATAGGTTTTTAGATCTGGCAATAATATGCTAACTATGTGGTTTGTAATATATAAAAGTTTATTTAGAGTGAGTCCTTATTCTAGAAAATTCACATTTCCAGAGCTCGTGAATTTTTTAAGTGATTTGTTTCTATGTCCGTAAAACTAATTAGGAAACACTGTCACCTGTATTTAATATTGCTTTGAAATCTCATTTTTCTCACTTAAAGCAACATTTAGCATGTATTGAGCAGGCAGCATAAAAACTTTCACAAATAGAGTGGTTATAGCAAAACAGAGTAATATGAGTAACAGGAAAAGTAACCAGATGCCAGCTATCACAGTTATACATGGTACCAATTAATTATACTCAGCTTTTTAATCACCATCAAATAAATTGCAAGTGTTGGGAAAATATTTAAAGACAAAAACTTGGAGATCCTGCATTTGGTATAAGGAAGTTTAAATACAAAATGACTATCCCAGTGACTATTACATATTACACCTTCCATTTGTACAGAGAATGACTAAGATAAAGCAGTGTAGCTATAAAGTTTTGGCTGATTTCATAACATTGTATTCTTCATAGGTTTATTAAAATGTGAGATGAATAAATATTACAGATTTAGAAATGTTCTCAGAAACCTCCTCGCCATGGAATTTATTTGGTTCCGTATACTATGCTCATGAACACTTGCCTCTTATTTTCTTAAAGATTTATGAATAACATAGTCTCGAACTCAACAGTCTTTTTCTTGCTATAGGTCTTCTTCCAGATGCAGCATTAAGCATGGTCTTGAATTAAGGATCAATAGCATCTTTAATGCTGCTTCCCTAAACCATCTGCAAGTTTTGTAGGGCTTTAATAAACCAAATGTCATCTTACATGTTTCCATTTCTGCTGTTCTTTAAAACAATAATAAATAAGCTGAATTAATGTTTAATAAACACACAAAGAAAAGATTACATAATGAAACTTTAAGTATTTTTCTCCTAAACGAAGAAGAGGGCAGAACTGGTATCTTTTTCATGGTCAGGGTCTATTTGAGACACAGTTAGTTCCCTTTCTGTGACTTGCATGTAACAAGTTCAGACTCTGCTCTATGAAGTGTACATGAGAACAGGACTATGAAAAGTTCACTTATGAGTATAGATGATAAGTGTTTACAGTACATAAACTCAGGACTACTGGAGTTTAGAGCTTAATTCCGGGTCATGTTTCAGTTTCTTTTTTTAATGCCCACTCTTAGAAGAAAACACCCACAGAATAAAAGAAGATCCATAACTCTCATTCCTAGTTAAGTATGTTCTAAGATTACTTGGTTTTAATTGCTCACTCTGATTGTAGTTTGACATCTGTTCCAGTGTTCCTTTCAGGAATCAAGTCACAGATGTAGGAAAGTCTGAATCACCCAGTTATTCAGTCTTTTATGTCTAATTATTTCCCACACCAAAGTTATATGTGATGGTCACATACTTGAAATACTTTAAGGAGAAAAAACTTTTAAGCTTTGATTTTTTTTTTAAAGTAGGGGTTTACCATTAATTTTATTTTTTTTTACCATTAATTTTATTTTTTAAAAGTTCTTCCCTAAAGTTTAGCAAAATTTTTATAGCAACTTATGACTCTATTTCAACTCAGTGTTATTAAGTAAACATTGTGATTTTACTCTGTTCTGTAACAACTTTTGATAGTATTCAAACTCTCAGCTTTGGTGACAAAATATACAAACATGAGGAATCTAATTCTGAAGTGTTAGCTAAAATCTCAGACTAAGACAAGGGGATTCAGGCTCCCTCAGTCCAGTGCACTTTCTACTATCATGGTTGAAGGCCAGATATTTAGTTTTCCACATCCCACTCAATACCTAGCTCAGCTTCTCAGAAATTTTTTTCAACTGGGGGAAAAAAACGAAATAAAACTTCTTTTCCACTAAAGGAGTGCTTGTCCTCACTTTGTTTCTTGGTTGCACATCAGTCCTTTAGACTGGCCATAGAGGGTGGGGGAGGGCCACGGACTGGGATAAGCGGGGAGGAATCCAGGTGGGCACATATAGCAGGAGTCCGCGTATGGGTCAAGATGAGTGTGTGCCAGGGCAGGTGCCTCTGCTCTACAAAGTCGGCTTCCTCACCCAGGATCTCCCAATGATAATTTCTCTTCTCATCCCTCTTTCCTCCATTTGATTTAATTGCTCTTTCTAAGGGTATATCTTCTCATTTTTCCCTGCTGCCCCTTCCTCGGGTTTAATCCTGGGGAGGCATTAACTCTTCACATTTAGGGCAGTTCTGGGAACTGGGTCTATTTTAATAAGACCAGAGTATAGCAGGTCCTCAAATAATGTTTCTTTCAACTTCATTTCATTGTAAGGTTGAGGAGGAAAAAAAAAAAAAAATCAATTCCTGCCTAGGGCACTGTCTGTGTGGAGTTTGAACATTGTCCTCATGTCTGTGTGAGTTTTCTCAGGTACTCTGGTTTCCTCCCACATTCCAAAGCTGTGCATGTTAGATAAACTGGTTTGGCTAAATGGTCTCGCTTGGAATTAGCAGGAGTGTGCGTGTGTGTGCGTGTGTGCTTGTCGGTGGGATGCCATCCTGTCTGGGGTGGGTTCCTGCCTTGTACCCTGAGCTGCCAGGATAGGCTTTGGCCACCTGTGACTCTAAATTAGAATAAGCAAGTTGGAAAATAAATAGATGAATGAGCAAATGAATACAAATCATTGTCAAACAAAAATGTGTAAAGTAGATGATAATCATACAAATGTACAACAATAAATGATGCAATATGAAAGTGCTCAGAGGGTCTGCCATATTGGTTATTATTTGGTTTTGATCTGTGTGGTAGTAGGAGCTGTGCCTGACAATTTTCTTTTTGAAGACATTTATCCCTGGATTTAACCCATCACCATTACAACTATCATCACTGACTGAATCCCCCCAAAATTGGGTAAATAATTATCTTACTTGTTTGTATGAGTCTTCCTTAAACGTATGTATAACTCACACTTATTTCAATGTTTAGTCTGAGAAGCATTTTAGGTTTTTATTTAGAAGTTTGATATCGTTTTTGTGACCAGAAATATGCAGTAGAAACTTAACTTTAATTCGCTTATGGTAAAATTGGTTTCATTATATGTTATTTCACTTAAAGTAACAGTTTTTCCAAGAACCTATGGGGATCTACTGTATGGTAATCTGGAGTCAGTCTGTCCAAGTAATCCCAATCTCTCTACTGGATTAACTGGGCCATTTTAGGCAGTTTCTTCATTTGCAAAATAAGGTAATTATAATGTACTTTCTTCATAGGTTTGCTGTGAGAGTAAAATGAAAAGGTGCTTAGAAAAGTGTCTGACACACAGTAGGTACTCAATAAATGTTGGTTATTAACAAATGACATTTAATAAAGTTCTCTGGAGAGTCATATTATATGTATAATCATAATAAGGGGTATTTGTGCAAGTGGGTATTTGTAAATGTAAACTATATAGAAAATGTCAACACAAAATAAAACTGGCCCAGAAAGAAATAGTTTGGGAAGGAAGACAGCACCAGTTGGAGAAAGAGGACTTGAGAGAGTCTGTGTTCAGGTGTTCGTAGACATACCTCTGAATTGGGACTGTTCTCCTTTCTCTGAACTTCCACTTTCTTCATAACACTTATTTCAATCCTGCATATCAAAATTATCCTCATTCTTTCCCTCATGAGCAAGTAAGCTCCTCAGGATAAATGGTTTTTATATAAGCTAAAATGTCTCTTAAATAAAGTTAAAACTCTTCTTTCTCCCTTCCCATCTCCAATCCTTACCTTGAAAAATTCCAAGCTTGAATAGAGGTGATTATACAGGCAAACAAAATGAAAATCTAATTCAGAGTTTATCTTTAAAGGTATAGAAGATGATAAATTTCTATATATTCACATTATGTTGCTTTACTTCTGTTGGTTAATCTTTAAAGGTACAGAAGATGATAAATTTCTATATATTCACACTATGTTCCTTCTTTCTTCTTAGTTGATCTTGAAAGGTATAGAAGATGATAAATTTCTATATATTCACACTGTGTTCCTTCTTTCCTCTTAGTTGATCTTGAAAGGTATAGAAGATGATAAATTTCTATATATTCACACTATGTTCCTTCTTTTCTGTTGGTTCATCTTGAAAGGTTTAGAAGATAATAAATTTCTATATATTCACACTGTGTTCCTTCTTTCCTGTTGGTTCATCTTGAAAGGTATAGAAGATGATAAATTTTTACATATTCACACTGTGTTCCTTCTTTTCTGTTGGTTCATCTTGAAAGGTATAGAAGATGATAAATTTTTATATATTCACACTGTGTTCCTTCTTTTCTGTTGGCTCACCTCCAAAACTCATCTTCTCACTCTAGCTGTGAAGTGATTAGCTTTACCAATCCAATCCTCAAATTCTTACCCAAGTCCAAGTCACTCTTGCCCTTTCTTGTGAGTGGGTTTCCACGGGAACCATAGCAATGAGTGTATTTCAGACTTCTTCAAAATGTTCGTAAATTGAATTCCTTTATTCTTTGTTCTAACATTCTGTGGAATAAACTTTAATTCACTCCGTTTTTCCCATAAGTACTACATAGCATGTTTTCATCTTGTCAATTATAATTACTTATCCATGTGGACGGGGAAGGAAGAATTCAAACCAGTTTTTCATTATTATTTCATTATATACAGAATACATGTTATTATGCATAATACATGTGTATTCTTCACTAATCTAGACTATATGTTTGTACAAGTACCATATATTACAAAAAGTTTCTAGGACAATGAAATAATTATCTTTTTCTTCTTCTTAAAAATAACATTTTTCCTGTGCTTCCAATATCTTAAATGTATCTTTTTCTACATAATTATCAACCCACATTCACTTATCCGCATTAAAATTGGGTGAGCATAAATTACTATCCATTTCTTATCGTGACATCCAAGAAGTACCATTTATCATAATCTAACAGTCATAAAAATTTTAAAATGAGCATATTCTCTTGAAACTATTTTAATGTTAGGCTTAAGAGTCAGCATATTGAAGTATTTCCATTTGTAAGTAGCTCTTGCATGAATGGTTCAACACACAGGACCCTGATTTGAAATCATCTCTAACAATCTCACTAAAAACAAAATGCCCCATCAGCTCTATTTATTTAGAAACTTTAACTTTTCCAAGATGTGGTGATTTTATGCTATGTTCTAAATATTTTAATTGGAGAAAAGGAGTCATGAATTTTTTAAAAAACACATTTCTTAATAAACATTTCATTAAATTGCAAACCAACAGTCATAAAAATATACTTTTTTTTCAAAAATTATTTGATGGCTTCAGCTAACGGAACACACTCTATTTAAAGTATCAAGTGATGACGGGGAAATTCTACTGCGACCACCCTCTCTAGGCAGACTGAAGGCAGATGGTGCTGATGTGTTCAGCAGAGAGGAGTGTTGATCACAGAGTGTCTGCCAATCAAACACTTGGGAAAGAAATGAGCTCCATCTGTGTTTTAATTATGATAGCATAACCATCCAGGGTAACTGCCAGAACTGCACATTTTCAGAGTACGAGACATACCATGTACTTTCTTTCGTAAATGAAAGGAGAAATCCCTATATATAGTACTGGCCAAAAAACAAAAATATGAGCACTGTTGATTAAGAACAAAATCTGTGGTAAGTATGACTGTCCTCTCAAAAATATTTCTATTTTATTGCAGTGCAATGGTTTACATTGTTTCTTTTAAGGCAATGCTAATGTCTGTGAAAGAATTAAAGTGAAGAGGCAATACCTGAAAAATAAAATATTATACACAAATATTTTGGATATCTAAGAGTCACCCTACTAAAATTCAGTAAGGTGAGAAAATTTACAAATTTATAAATCTATATATAAATATATAAATGCAAATTTATATTATATGTATATTTGTGAATATGTTTGTATGATCATACCAGCACTTTCAAAACTTTTCTAGCAAGTGACACCCTGCTCATTTTCTCCAAAATAATGGTAGGTTGTTTCATTGTTGTTCTATTTTGCTTTTCTGTTTGCTATTATTCTCATAAATGAATTTATTCTGGAACTCACCATTTTCATCACTGTGTGAACAGAAAATGTGCAAGCACAGTTATAACATAAGGTTTGCACTTCCACTCTGGAGGGTTTCAGGATCTGTTTGACTGCAAAGTGCAAGGAAGCTTCAAAGAATATAAGGAGAGATTAAAGAGAAACAGCTCTCCTTTGTCCTTCTATTTTGTATCCTCCCATCTCAGTTATTCTCTCGCCCTCTCACTACCATCGAATATTTTGGCATCAAGAATTAAAGAGCAAATTCAGAGATTCATATCAATCTCAAGTTTGTTATGCTTTTAAGTTTAAGAAGAGGTATGTGTGCACAAATATAATGAAAAGATTTCCAAACTCTAAATGTGCATTCATAACAAAAGAAATTGATTCATTCAAGAAGCATTTATCAAGTGCTTATTACATATTGAGATTTGGAACATTAAAGTAAATAAAGATGACACCTGCCCTGAAGGATCTGAGTCTAGCACATAACTGAACGTAAAAAAAGGCCACACATACATATAACAAGACCTTGCATGACTGGTGGCACAAAGGAGGGGAGAAGTCATCTTGCTGGGGCTTGGGGAGACCCTCCTTATCAGAGAGAGAAGTAGGCTTTCTCTGGAACACATGAGGCAGAGGGAAGGGCATACTGGACAAAGGAACTCCTGAGCAAAGACACTTGACAGGTCATGAGGCTTCCTCACGCCTACTCATTTCTTGGGAATGGTGATCCACAGTGTCATATGCCACCAAGAAGTCACTGGGATAAGGTCTGTAAAGGGCAGAATAGGTTTAACCATTTGACAGTTACATAGCTGGTATGCTACCTTTTCCTTTTTTTTTTTCCAACTGTTAATTTTTATAAGACTAGAGGCCACATCTCACAATTGTTTTTGAAAGGAACTGTGTGTTCTCTATGTAACAGGTTATTTACTAGGCTAACTTACTAAATTTGGAGTAGAATATAATTCATTACACTCTTTGTTATGTTGCTACATTGAATCAAGTGAATAAAGCAAAACCTCCTGCCCTTATGCAACTTATGTTCTGGTGGAGAAAAGCAGAAAATAAATGTAATTAATAAGAAAACGATATGTTATGTTCGATTTGATAAGTGCTAAGACTATTTTTTTAAAAGCAAGAAAAAGAGTTAGGGGTTATTGGGAGCAGTCGGGCAGGGAAAGGCCATAATTGTAAATAGATCTTTTCTTTTTTAGAAAAAACAAGTTGAAGTAGGTTTTCGGTAAAGGTTTTACAAAGAAGACCTGAAAGAGGCGACTGCAGAGGCCCTGCAGATACCTGGAGGAACTGCGCTCCAGGAAGGGGGAGGAGCAATTAAAAAGGCCCAATATAGAAACATGTTTGGCTTGTGATAGGGAGAAATAAAGTCAAAAGGTAGACAGAGACCAGCTTTCCAAGGTGTGGTTTCTGAGGACTTGGTTTACTAAAAAATAAGATGAGAAGCCTCTGGAGCGTTTTGAGAAGAGGAGAGACATGATCGGATACATGTTTTGGAAGAATCACTGTGGCCACTCTATTGACATTAGACCGCAGGAGTCAGGAGACAAGTTAAAGGACTGTTACAAAAATCTAAGCAAGAACTAACGATAGTGCCATCTAATAAAAATATCATGTGAACCATACATTTAATTTTTAATTTTCTGATAGTAATTTTGCTTTTTTCAAAAGCAAAAAGGCAAAAATGAAACCACTTTAAAAAATATATCACATTTAACTTAATATAACCAAAATATTATTTCAGTAAGTAATCAATATAAAAATTATTAATAAAATATTGTACCTTCTTTTTCCAAATACATCTTTGAAATCTGGTGTGTATTCACATTTGGAGCATATTTTAATTGGGACTAGCCATATTTAATTACTTAACAGCCACATGTAGCAAGTGGCTACCATACTGAGATAGTACAAAACTAGAGTGATGAAGTATTTCTTTTTATTTTTAAATTTTAATTATAATAGTAAGTCAAGGGTAGCAATCTAACGTTGAACAAGGGATTAGTTAATAAATTGTGGTACAACTAAGTAACTACTAAAAGCTAGGTTTCAAATAATATTTAAGAGTATATAAAACATGTTCACAGTAAATGAGGGAAAAAGAGGAAGAAAACAGCATACACAGTATGATCTCATGAGTGAGAGTAAGAAATAAACATGCATCCCCATAGGAGCCTGGACAAATACATACCAACATGTTAATATTAATGATTTCTGCGATAACTGAGATAGGAAACAGAAAGAGCAAGTTTGGTAGAGGGAAATGGTCAGGAGTTTGGGACATATTATTTGTAGGATGATTATTAGATACCACAAGCATAAATATATTGTCTAGAGCTCATGAGAGAGGTTCAAATCAGCAATATGAATTTGAAAACTGTCAGCATACGGATGGAATTTAAAGCCATGAGACTTTAATAAGAGAATAAGATCATGAAGAGAGTGGGTGTTAATAGAGAAGAAAGTAGGACTAAACTTTAGGATACTCCAACTTTTAGAGTCAGGAAGATGATGAGCAAATGAGACTGGAAAGAACAGTGAGTTAGGGTGAAGGAAAACCAGATGAATGTGGCACTTTCTGGAGTACAGAAAAACTACCTGTCCCAAACGATGCTGAAAAGTCAAGTCAGAAGAGGACAGAGCACTGACCACTCTCTTGACCTGAAGCCACCCGTGATCCTAAAGTGAGTGGCTTTGAAGGACAGAAGGGTTCTCAAAAGTGGGTTCAAGAGCTACCAAGAGAAAAAGAAATGGAAACAACATGCCCAGACTGTACTTGAGCAGTTTTGCTATGAAGGGGAACAAAGAAACAGGGCATTTGTACCACTGTGGCATCATAGTCCTCGTGTTCTCATCTTCTCTCTCCTCCTATAATGTAAGTTCCTTGAGGCAGAGAATGCCTTAATTCTCTGAGCCCAATACTGCTTTTGTGGCAAAGAATTAAAATGTGTGTCCAGTGGTAAAACAGTAATTTTACACAGGCTGGCAGATGACTTAAACTATTGGATTAACATGAGAGTTAAACTCATGATTCAGATCATCAATAACATAAAACCTCAACTCAGAGTAAACACCTCTGAAAAATAATTGCAATCCAATAATTACTGGCTGTCAGGAGGCATAAGTATAAATTTCTGGATGACTCACTGAAACCTTTCATCAAGAATGATCTTTTTCTTTTTTCCAGATCCCAAGTTTAAAAACCTCTAAACCCAACATTTCTTTGACATTATTGAAAAGATGAAAAAATCCCAAATACTGAAACTTTAGACTTGATAGCAAGTGCAATATCTGCTATGATACAAAAATATATAGGCTGCAAACCAACTCTATAAAGGAGATTGTTATAATGAAAATTACAATGACTAGAAAAATCGTTGCTCTTCCAACTTTCAACACTTTACTAAGTTTGGACAAATGCCAGCTTATTGTTTCTGTACAACCAGTCTTTCAACAATGGTTCAGCCTAATCAGAAAATCCTCATGGAGCTATCATGTTAGGAGGTAACTCTAGATAACAATCAAGTCAGATATACACTGATTTTGGGCATAAGAACAACTTCCTCTTTAGGTTTCATTTAGGAAGAACAAGTTATTTCTACATAGGGACTTCATTTTAAAAGTTAAGCAAGAGAGATGGAGAAGTGGGGGCCAGAGGATGGGCAGGATACTGGAATAGCTACAGTGATGTCAGATAAATGTAAGTAAGGTTTAGGGGTGTTTAAACTTGGATTCTAGCTAGTTGAAAAGGATAAACTAGTAATTTAATGCAGAAAGTTCAATATGTAAATATAGTGATCTATTTTATTCACCATAAAATGCCTGATAAAACACTCAAAAACATTCTGCTGCTGCTTTACCTCCTCCTACTGCCCTAACACAATTCCAAAATCCCAACACAATCTCGGTGCTCTGTTTCAGTTCCCTTTCCCCTGGTTTCTGTCTTTACTTTCTTCGCTCTATAACCAACAATGTCCTTTCCTTCTGCCCACTCTCTCCTTTATTTTACCTACCTTCTCCCCATCAGAAGGAAATACTGTTAACTGTAGAAGCAAGGATCTGCAGTGGGGAAATGATGGGGAGGCCCCAGTGTGTAGCATGGTGTTTTACACTCAGTGAGGGTGTAATAAATAGGAGTTGGTTGTTTAAAATACAAGTTATAGGGAGACTAAAGGAAGATAGAGGAACAAAAGTAAAGAGAAGGACTAGGTTTGAAAGAGCTCATTGTAAAGTAACTGTGTGTATGGGGTGTGTGTGTGTGCATGTGTGCTGTACACACAGGTTTGCATAAGAAAGAGGGGAAAACACTTTCTATCATAAAAGAACACAAAAGAAAGATATGTGAGTTTTACAGTCAGGCAAGTGGGACGGGGATTGGGAAAGCATAGGACAGAGATAAAAAGCTTAATGGAATAACTGCAGATCTGCCAAAATACAGCAATTTAGAATTTTAAGAAAAACATACTCTTTCACTGAACGCAAATAAAATGAATTTATTAAATCCCAACTGCAATCTGCTGCTTGGCAAAATTTATCATGAAAATAAAACAATAATATTACTAAGTAATAAGAAAGTTATCCCCCATATACATATAAGTATATATGTATATATAAATATATGTATATATAAATATGTGTGTAAAAATATATGTATATATAAATATGTCTATAAATATATGTGTATATAAATATATGTATATATAAATATATGTATATAGAGACAGAGAGAGAGAGAGAGAGATGCTTTCAGCTTAAACTACTTGAGATCTGAGGTCACACTGTCCTTTGATTAATTCAGAATTGTACTTAGTGCACCATCACACACGTGAGGGCATTCAATAGCAATTACTTGGATTGTATTCTGATGGAAGAAGACAGAACTGACCTTTGGCAAAAAGGTAAACAGTGCCACCTGACTCTTGTACTCCAATAATACAATTGGCAAATCATATTCCTCTGTCATTTTCTCTGCTGAGACTCTTGGGAAGTTTTGAACTTAAATTGCAGCATAAATTTCTTATTGGAAGGTTTGAATATATTAAAATCTTTTAATTAGTGAGCTCATTTCCTTGCTTATAAATACTAAAGGGGACCTGATGGTCTCCAGTTGCCGCCCCCTCATGCACCCTTGGCATAAAAGAAAAGCACATTGGAATAGTTCTATTTCTAAGCACTACTGGGGCTACATCCAGGAACCAGTCTCCTACCCCTACCACAGACTCCTTAATTTTTGTAAAATCATCTATGACAGACAGTAAGCAACAGGTATGAGGCACAGTCCTCTTTAAGCTTTTTAACCCGGCTAGTTCCCAGTGCACTGCGGGTCATCCCCCACAGAAGATGGCTAACATCTGTTCCTATGGCTTCATGCCCTTTAAGGTATTGCTGCTTAACCTTTTTTCTCCCTATTTGCCCCAGGTCACAAGATTTTGCCTGCATAAAGAGTACCCTTTATTTCCATTAATCCTCACTCCAAAGCAGACTGTTTGAGAGGAGTTAATGGAAAAATTGTTCCAGTTATAGAATCTCATTTCCATAGCAGACATTGGCAGAAATGGGGCATTCCACAAATTAAAGTAAAAGAACTCTCTTCATAAAAAGTTTCAATAATTGCATGTCTTTCTGAAAGTTTCACCCTCATTTAAAGATGGAAGTAAAATTAGAGCAACAATAAATTAAAGAAAAACAGCTGAATCAGTGAGATTAAGTGAGAAAGATCAGTGAGAAAAATGAGAGCTTGCAATGGTTCCCTGATCTACAACATCTTTGGAGTAGTTACGACGTAGGATAACTTCCTAGTTCCATCGCTTACTTGCTGCATGACTTTACTCCCATCACTGGGAAAAAATTCCCCCTGGAAATAAAACTCTGTACTGGTTTTCAGTGTAGTTGGTGAGAAATCAACATCTTCGAAGTTTTTGATTTTGAGGTCTGCTTCTATTTCATCCACACCCAATGACCAAGTACGATTCAAAACCTCAAAACTCTCATCTCCATTAGTTCCTTTATCTCTGATTTCTCTCAAAGATAAACTCTTAAGATAATTTTTAACAAAGTAAAAGGATTAGTAAAGCAACTGAGCCAGTTCAAAATGATTTAAAGATTAAACGGTCTCTTCTATCACAGAGAAGGCGACAGCTATGTGAGTTTTTTTTTTTCCAATAAGCAAAATAGATTTCATCACTTCTCTAATTTACTGTAGTAGGATCAAATACATAGTAAATGGAATATTCTGTATACTTTTTAAAAATAATCAATTGTTTAAAGGTATTTGGGTTCTGTTTTTATTTACATGAGCACTTGCATTAGTATATATTATTGATAGATAAAAGAAACGAAACATTGAAGTGAGCTTACTATGTACATAAATAAATAACTAAATGTATATTTTATTTATGGAGATACTTTTGATAGATTGCTATTTCATTATTTATTAAATTACATAGTCAACTGATTTTAATTTTTAACTTCATTGTCAAATATCTTTCCTTTAGTGATGGTAGTTTGATTAACAAATCAATCTCATAATGGCATAAAATCAGATTTTTTACATATAGAATCCTAAGGTTGCTTACACTGTGGTATCAAAAAGAATCAGTGTCAAAATAATTACTTCCTGCAAAGAAATGTGCTTTTCACAAGCCATTGTCTAAGCAAGGATCCTAAGGTACTATTTAGTTTTTCTCCAGAAAATGATTCCAAAAATAAAAAAGAATATGAGTAGGAAAACAGTTGGTTTTCTTTCCATCTCCTTTTCTTCAGAGAACCACAGCAAAATGTAAATTTAGGCTTTCTGTCCAAAACTAACATATTACAGTAGTTTCTCTTCTGCATCTTTACCACTAGTGTTTAGCAAAAGTTAAAATACAGCTACTAGATATAAATTATCTTACGCTTCGTGTGGATGGACCCTTGTGCTATCATTTGGCTTAAATGTATGATTAACACAGGATGTGAACAATAAAAGAAACTATTTTTGCAGCTGTTGCCGTCATGTTTAAAGTTATTGATTAATGTAATATATTGTACCTTTCCTAGGAAACTGTATCAGGTATACCTGCCAGATTCATCTGCTAGGTCTTGTGACTCATATGGCTTAATGCCAGAGCCATAAATGACAGTGTTATTCAAAACTCAGGGTTACTAGATCTCGCATTTGGCTCTCTAGTGGCCCAGGTATTACCCTTCTGTTTCTAAAGAAACCCCGGCTGATTCACATAGGAGTTAACTAATGGAAATTTTGCAGTCCCAAATCAGTTTGGTTTAATTAACTTCATCTGATGTGAGCCTCTCAATAAAAATATTAAACTGAGAATAGTGTCACTTTATGAGGCTCCCATCTGTACCTAAGAGTTTTGAACATTTGAGTTGGTGAAACATTTCTTTCTAATCTGATTTTCTCACATTAATTATCTTGAGGCATTTTAATATCCTTGGGGATGATTACATTCACTGAATTAGGTCAAAGTTTCATAGTCTCTATTGGCAATCATTGGTTTAATTTATGATTTTTCAGTAAAAATATCAGATGTGTGAATTTAATGTTGATTAAGTCAGCCATGCATTTTGTTATCCTTCTATGGCGGGTAGAATAATGGCCCCCGAAGATATTCATGTCTTAATTCCCGGAGCCTGTGAATATGTTAACGTACATGGCCAAAAGGACTTTGTAGATGTGCTTAAGATTAAGGATCTTAAAATGGGGAGATTCTCCTGGATTATCCAAGTGGGCCCAATCTAATGACATGACTCTTCTAAAGAGGATAAATTTCCTGGCTGCAGAGAACCAGAGAGATGGCAAAGTGAAGATTCAGTCTGTACTTGCAAGCTGTAAAGATGGAAGGAGGTGGCCAGGAGCCACGGAATGCAGACGGCCCTAGAAGCTGGAAAAGACAAGGAAATGAATTCTCCCCTAGAGCCTCCTGAAAGTAGATGTAGCCCTGCCGACACCTTGATGTTTCAGTGCACTGAGACCGGTGTCAGACTTGTAACCAAGAGAACTGTAAGATAATAAATTCGTACTTTTAAAGCCACCAAGTTGGTGGCAATTTGTTATAGCCAACAATAGAAAACTAATAGTTATTATGCTACTTTCATCACTCTTGTAATGGGAGAAAATAAGTTTAAAAGTTGGTTAGGAAAAAGTACTCAACTCCAACTAGAGAGTACGCTGCCATGAAAATGAAAACTGGCCTGTAGAAGGGTGGGCACCAGTTCCAATCAGCCCTGGCTCTGCCACTGAGTGAACACAGAAAACTGAGTAAAGCACTTAACCAGTCCCTCACAACCTGAGCTTCTCCTACCACTGGACAAAATGTTTATTTTCCCAAGTCCATGTTCCCCATATAAGTTTTTCTAATTCTTTTGGATACTGGTTTGATTTAACTTCTTTTTTTTTCTTTTTTTGAGATGGAGTTTTGCTCTTGTTGCCCAGGCTGGAATGCAACGGCATGATCTCGGCTCACCGCAACCTCCACCTCCCGGGTTCAAGCAGTTCTTCTGTCTCAGCCTCCTGAGTAGCTGGGATTACAGGCACACGCGACCACGCCTGGCTAATTTTGTATTTTTAGTAGAGACAGGGTTTCTCCATATCGGTCAGGCTGGTCTTGAACTCCCAACATCAGGGTGATCTGCCTGCCTCAGCCTCCCAAAGTGCTGGGAATGCAGGCGTGAGTCACCACGCCCAGCCTTAACTTCTTATCTTTCTAGTGAGAGCCAAGGTGATCCTTTTTCTGCCATATTTAATTCATCTCATGCTGGAAAAGTCTACAGACCCGACATTTCCATATTTCAGCAAAAACAAGTTTAAGTATCTGTAAAATTTAAAACATCCTTATTAGAGCATAAAAATAAAGTAAAAACTTTCCTAAACCAATTTAAAAAATCACCGCCTAAAACTACTTGGAACTACTTCCTGATTCAAGCATGAAGGAAACTGTAATCTTTATAGTACACTCTTTATAGTGCTGCTAATATCAATCAGGTCAGCAAAAGTGTATTTTCATGGATATTTTAAGGGTTCAAAACTGCAGAAATATTTTTTAAATTATTACTACAAAGAGTTATTAAAGAAATTAAACTATGTCACCCCACACATTAACATGGCAAAGAACAAAAACCTAATATAATTTAGCTTAGAATATATTATTCTTGTTTCCAACATAAATATTAGGTGAGTGTTTTAATGAAAAGGTTTTAAACAGTATGGAAGCAGTTTAGATTGACTTACTTTCTTCAATATTTAACCTATTATAATCTAAATTAGGGAGTAACTTAATTTTTCCTACTTTTTAGAAACTTTTTCTGATAGTAATTACCAAGTAAATTTTCAAACACAAACAAGATTAAGTATTCAAAATAGTGAAGAAATTAAGTCAAAGCATTTAGCCTATTTTCAAGGCAGAAAGAAATTCAAAGACTAAGCATTATGATATTTAAGATAAGACATATCCTTCGCTTACAAGCAATTAAATTTAAATTTTTAAGCAATGTTTCACCCTCTCACAACTATACTTCTCACTGATTCTTTGTAAAAAGGTGAATCATCTCATGCAGAAATAAAGCAAGTTAGACAGCAGGGTATATTTCAAAAGACTTCAAAAAGACAAGAAACAAATGCAAATTTTAGACATTTCTCTAGAGACGGACAGTCTAAACCATTTACCTACCTATCAGCAAAGCCATCTGCCTGCCTTCCACACAGAATAAACATTCAACTATATAAAGTAATGGGAGCCGTCCCAGCCCATCCACTGCACTCTTGTTCTTTTTTCTCTGCAAAGCTATCTATTAATTAATTAGAAACTGCTGTTATCTACCACTTCCATTAAAATTCAGTTTTGTTTGTTTGTTTGTTTGTTGTTTTTGGTAGAGACAGGTCTTGCTTGCTTTATTGCTCAGGCTGGTCTCCTGGGCTCAAGCGATCCTCTCACCTCAGCCTCTTCAAGTGCTGGGATTAGAGGCGTGAGCCACCGTGCCTGGCCAAGTATTACATTCTTCACAGAATGTACTACTGAATCATCTCTTGGGAATCAAGAAGAAGAAATAAATGCAAAACTAACCTTATGGGCAGAACTCTCAGAAGGAAGAGATTCAGAAGGAGGCTGATAGAGAGGAACTGGTTGTGTGTCTCATTATTTATTGTTTATTGATAAGGCATACTGTCAGAGAAAAACTGAAACAGCACTAACTTCTCAAGGCAAATATTCATGTATCACTGTTCTATCTGAATGTTGTAAGTGGTTCTACTATATTCTTTCTGTAAAGCTGAACATAGCTGGATTATCTTTAAGAAGGATGGGTAAGTATTTAAAGAAAACTTTCATGAAGCACTAATTGCATTCATCAAAATAATATAAGCATTATTTTTACAATCAAATTGTGTGAGATATTGAAAAGCAGTAAAAGTGTGGCATAACTATGGAATGGTGATTATTACTATACTCTGAACTCCATACATCTCCCTTTCACCAGCTAAATCTTTGTCCTACATGTTTTAATTTCTATAACATACAAATTCTCAGCTTAACATGGCTCTTCTTTCTAATATCTTCCCAT
Organism: Mandrillus leucophaeus; assembly: GCF_000951045.1. Lineage (NCBI taxonomy): Eukaryota > Metazoa > Chordata > Mammalia > Primates > Cercopithecidae > Mandrillus > Mandrillus leucophaeus. Next base: position 251,772 of record NW_012107164.1, read on the forward strand.
ACCATCTTAGATATTTCACATGTTAATACCATTTAAACTGCCAATATCGTTTAAAATGCCAATACAATATACTTACACACTTTTTAAAAAGTAGCCCTACTTGCCCTGTGACACTTGTCAAAATATTTTAAGGAAGTTATATATTTCGAATAGTTTGAAATAAAAACCTATTGCTGTTTACCAGGGACAGTAGCAGACATTACACTGTGCATTCAGTTTTCTTTATAAGCCTACCCCACATGTGCCTGCCCACACACACCTACGCACATACACACACACACTTTAACTACAAACTACAAATCTGTTCTAAGTAATTGACTGAAATGCTCCCATTCACTGTGATTTCAGTCAGTAGCATATCTTAGAAAGCAAGAAACCAGAAACAGAATAATAGAAGCATTTAGTAATTCTTCAATATGCAAAACAAGGCACTTACCTTCCATTGCTACAGATGTCTGAAATCTGCTCACTGGAAAGCGAGCAACGAGACAGAGGGGCTTTATTGCGGGGTGAATCATCCCCACGTAGATGCTCTGAACAACCCCTGTATGCATACTGACATCATCAGGAGAGACTTGGAGGCAGAGGATACTATGGTAACCAAGCAATGTGCTGGGAGACAGAAGCCTTTAATTGCTTTAACAACTTCCTGGGGTTCCAGCTACCAGGCTTGGATTCGCTAAGTAGGAAATGAAGGTTGTCACAGAGGCGGCGGGTGTGACACAGAGCAAGAGGACTCGATGAATTCTGAATCTATTAATTGCGATGTGACTTTTTAATGACAAATATCTTTACACGATTCTGTTAGCATCATTCCTCTCACATCTGAAGCTCTGACGAAGGCACAGGTCAATAAATAATGCTCCCAGGTAGCAACAGTCTGAGTATTCATATATGGTTTTCTCATTTAACTAGCATTAACATTGTCACATTACAAACATCCTTATACTTAATGGTGAATACTTCATTCCCTTTGAAAAGAAAGCTCACATCTGTGCCTTTGGAGGTCAGCTTACTGCTAACAATGAAAACTGACTCTCTATTTACTTCTCCATGAGGCGGCAGCTGCCCATTCTATTTATCTTCTAAATCCTTGCCAATACATCACTTATCCAGAAAACACCTCCAGCGAAATGCCTAATTATGACACCCAGACAAAATCACAAGATATCTGTTGACTGCTGCCACGGTTTTCTGGTTAAGTCTCTTCCATCACAGGCAGAATTACTTCTACTTCTAACAATCCTCCAAACTACACATAATTTAAATCTCTCTTTGAACTATTTGTCCTTCCCTGCCTCTGTCACCCACGTTCAGAGAAATGCAGCCTCTCTTTAAAATATCCAGTTTAAAGTAATTGCTTAAAATAACAATGTTTCAACATCAAACCAAGTCTATAATGAAATACCACATTTATTTGATCAGATGCAACACTTTAATAAGTATATAATTTATCATCTGTACTATGGAAGCTATTGTTTTCTTCTCCATGAATATTAGATTGACATGTTTTTAAACAATACTGCCATCTAATTTTGCTACTGCAAATACTGTAATTGTACAGATAAGCAAGTAACTTACCAGATTTTAAGATATTCATATCACAATAAAAAATGAAGGTTGTCATTCTGTACTGTATATTTAGATCTCAGCTAGTTCAAAGAAACTATTATTATCTCTACTTCAATTTAGATGAAGCTAAGCCTACCTTTTAATGTTTCCCTTGTGAGTAAATAGTGTGCAAATGTATAACAATAATACTGCGTACAAAAACAGTAAAATGGATTACAATAGCACCAATTTACAATCTAGAATATGTAGAAAATTTTAACTTCATTGATAAGTTGGGCTTTTCATTCCCATACAGATTAGAAAAAATTCTGAAAGCAAAATAGCAAAGTCAACCCTCACAAAAACATACAGTAATTCAGATTTTTCTAAATTCAGGTAAAGTGAAAAAGCTTTCCAACAAAATGGAATTACTGCTATCCTTTCATTTGTTCTTCTTGAGATCCTGAGTGTTAGAAGCAAAACCGCAAAGTTTACTATAAATTAACAGTACAAAACTCTGTGTGTGTGTGTGTGTGTGTATCACACATATATTCAAATTTTAAAATAAATACATGTATTCATCTGAATATGCACTGAAAAATGCCCAGAAGACACACACCCCATTGCCAGGAGTGTTGCTTCTAGCAGTGTCAATTGCAGACTAGGTTTGAAGGAGAGTCTTCCAATTTTCATATTATATGCTTTTAAAAGGTCTTTATTTAACTATGAATATGAGTTACTATTGTAATTCAAACAATGGAAATTCATTGAACTGCGTTCTGAGCTTGCAATCCTGGCTTACCTGCCCTCACAGAAGGCCAATGACAGCTTCAGTGGTCTAGGTCCTAACAGGCTAGCCAGACTATTTCAAGGTTGTTTCAAACAACTCTTAGGAGGAGATGACCCACCTGTCTACACAGAATTAGGGTGTAAAAAGCAAATAAAGGTTATCTAGGCAATACACACACAAAAAGGGAGCACTTGTTTTGACTTTTCCAGAGATGTAGCAATCATACAGAACAGTCCAACAGTAAAGCTGGTTTGTTAGATTTACTTTGAAAAGGTACCATTTTAAAAAGAGTACATCCAAAAATAAGACCAAACCAAGAGGTCTCTGACATTATGAATGGCTGAAGGAAATATGGAAGACCACCAGCAGAAACTAAAATCAAGTGTGAGTGAGAAAAACGATCCCACGTGGCCAGATTATGGGGCCTGTTAGAGATGCTTGCATTAGAGAAAAGAGGCCTAATTTCTCCAACCTCCATTCCCTAACTCCAGGCCTCATTTAGTTTTTATTTTCCTCTTAAATTTACAAAACTGTCACGGTGTCTTGTACTAGTGTTCTATTTCCTCCCACCACTTCACTAAATATTTTGGTCAGCATGATCTCACCACCTTATTAGAGAAGATCATAAACTGTTTCTTGAATTGATAACTTCCCACAAAAAATTAGCTCTTCTTTTGATTCTCAAGGACAGCAAGAGACAGACCTTGTGAAGTACACACCCACAGAAGTATGAGGTCCAGAGGTTAGAAGCAGACCTGGAGCAGGGGCAAAATCTACCCAATAGCAACACTGGCCCCATCGAGCTCTGACATGTTCTTGCTGGATAACAGTATACCTTCTTTTATTCAGAAAAAAAACACTTCTTTCCCAAGAGGATCCTAAGACTTCAAAGACATCTAAACGATAGTGTAAGTTCTCAAATTGAAAGAAAAGAACAGTTAGAAGGGAAAATGAGGGGCTAAGTATGGTGATTCATGCCTGTAATCACAGCATGTTGAAAGGCCGAGGCGGGCGGATCGTGAGGTCAAGAGTTCAAGACCAGCCTGGCCAATATGGTGAAACCTCGTCTCTACTAAAAATACAAAAATTAGCCGGGTGTGGTGGCACATGCCTGTAGTCCCAGCTACTCGGCAGGCTGAGGCAGGAGAATCACTTAAACCCAGGAGGCGGAAAGCACACCACTGCACTCCAGCAGCCTGGCCAACAGAGAGAGACTCCGTCTCAAAAACAAACAAACAAAAATGGAAATGCCCTTTCATAAGAAACAAACAAACCAGCAGTATTTCCTAAAGAAATAACCCTATCAATTTTCAAAAGTATTATAAATCTCATCTCTCTCCCAGTTAACCACCTTAAACTGATGTTTAGAGTTGAGCAAGACCCTGAAACTTACTTATTTCTTAAACTAAGTGAATTCATCATGGCAAGTGCCAATTCAGAAGCAAATGGGGGTTAAAGTCCCACCTATGAGGGGACATTTGGCCAGGATTTCTAAAGTCCTGACTGTCAGCTACAGTGGCCATTCTGCTAGTTCCTTCAAGTCACTTTTCTGAGGATAAGGCAAAACACCCTTAATCCTGACCCAGCTTAGCCTCATAATCTAGGTTGAACTTTCTCCTAGTCCAGACGAGCAACAGTCATGGTTCCTCTAATCTCGATAGAACATTTTTTTTTCTAAATCCAGTTAAGATGTTCCAAGGACTGAAAAGTGACAGTGGGATGTGGGACTTTATTATGAGCATTTGGATTTCAATATGTTAATTAAAACTAATTCATACTGACTTAATGAAAAAGTAGTCCAAGAACTTCTAATGACAAAAGCGTTGTGACTCCCCATCACCCTTAAATCCAGTCAGCAGCCAACTTTCCCTGATTCATCTCTTCCTGTTCCATTCCCACTACTGCCCCTCTAGCTTAGGTCTTCTTTATCAGGCATCTTATAATGTTCTGGCTTCCCTGACTTCAGTGTCTCGCTCCTTTAATAATTCTATTCATCACTTTGTCCTTGATGCATCTTTATAAAACATTGCCTTGACCAGGTGACCACCAAACTCCAAAACTCTAAAAGGCTCCCCTGTGAGCCTCTAAATCAAGTGCACATTTCACTGTTTCAGCATAAGCCCATCTTTACCCGACAGACCTCCTGATACTTTAAGCAACAACTAATTAGACAATCTGATGCACAAATACGTCCCCATACTTTCCCTCCTCCAGGCCTGTGCTCTTACTGTTTCTTCCCCCTGGAATTCCACATCTATCTCCCCATCCCCCCTGCAACCCTCACACTTCTCCTGTTTCTCCTCCCTACCAATCCAAACCCTATCAGCTCTTCAAGACCCATCATTAGAAGTCAATTCCCTCTCAGAATTGTCAGTGTTCTTAACCTTGAGAACTGCACTTAAAACATACTTTCGCATAGTTATTTATCAAGTTGCCTAATTTCCTACTTTCTTTAATCTTCTGAAAGGTAGACACAAAGTCAATGTTCACCTCTTATTCTATACATAGCACCGTGCCTTGCATTTGGCATTCCCTCAATAAACACTTATTCAATAAACAAACACAAAATTTATTATATCCTATTTTTCCATGGTGCTTAAAATTCAATTCTTTCAATCTTTTAAAGAACACAGTGTGGTAGGGAAAGGTAGAAATCAAAATTTCACTTTTAGAAATGAAAAACAAAACAGAGGCTCAAAATGGTTCCGTGGTTCCTCCTGTGTCTCATGGCTTCTAGAATCCCTGATGCCCCAATCTGCTCCTTACTTGGACCTCTACTGCTTCTCATTGCAGCCAGAGAGCAAGTGTGCTCCCATTCCCTCATAGTGAATCCACTGTGTCTAAAGAATTAAGGCTGGAATGGCCTTAATTCTTCTTCCTTACTCATGTCCTATGGCATCATTACTCACCTCATCCTAACATTCTCCAGGCAACTTATGAGGGATGAGAGAAACATCTCTTGTTACCCATTTCTCTAGCTACCATCTTATCCTACTCAAAGACAAAGCATCTTATCCTCCTCTGACTGCTTTGGTGATTCAAGTCGAGTGCATTACTTTTCTTTTCTTTCTGTCTTTTTTTTTTTTGGACACAGAATCTCTCTCTGTTGCCCACGCTGGAGTGCAATGGTACTATCACAGCTCAGTGCAGTCTCAATCTGCTGGGCTCAAGCAATCCTCCCACTTTACGCTCTCGAGTAGTTGGGACTACTGGCATGCACCACCACACCCAGCAATTTTTAAATTTTTTGTGTGTGTAGAGATGGGGTCTCGCTATGTTGCTGAGGCTAGCCTCTATGACTTTCCTAAATATCACTTCCTCATTTTCAAAAAGGGAAGAACAATAGTACCACTTCATGCTGTAGTTATGAAGATAAAGATAACGCATAAAGTACTGGCACATCACAAGCACTCCATAAACAGTAGTTATCATAATTAATAATAATAAACAAAACCACAGATGATCGGATGACACCACCTTCTTTGAGAGGCTTCATCTGTATTCTGGAACAGTACTGTAACGGGGTGATGTAGAAATAGAAATTGGCCAAGTAGGGCCCTTAAGAGTTTGAGTAATTAAGTGGGGCCTCAGTTTTTTAATATTTAAAATGAGCATGTTGGTCTGCTCCAATACAACACGCCATATGCTGTGAAAGTGTTCTACGGCAATTCTTTGACCTCTCCCACATAAATATCTGCCGTCTTCTGCAACCAATCCCAGCAGAGTACCCATTGTATGGGTCCTTTTCTCAGTCTATGTAATAGACTGAAGCTACGCAAAGCTTTATCCTTAAAGAATTTTAATTTCACTTTCATTTAAAGGTCCAGAACTACATCTTTATACTAGCTCTGAACTCACCCAAGAGTTGATTAACTTTAATATTTTCCCCAAACTAAACACAAATTATAAAGCCTTCAATGTTTTGAATCTAAAAATCAAAGGAATTATACATGATGGCTTACTCTAATACCAAAAACTCCCTTCAACATTTCAAGATTCTAATTTTGATTATAAGTCCCAGAGGAAGAGCTGGATTAAGTTCTAATATATTTTTTCCTAAAGAAGCTAGTTTAAGATAAGTTCCCATTTTCGTCTCTCAATTAGTGGAGTTTAAAATACCTTTTCCCTAGGATGAAAATAAGGAACTTTGAGGGAAATGTAGAGCATTTTTGTGACTCTAACCATAGATATTGTTTTCATGAAATGAAAGGAAGCATAAGCGGGGTTAAGGAGGATGCCTGCAGCCTAAGAAGACCAGCAGAGCCGAAAAGATCTGACAGCAGGATGTAGGTTATAATGCTTCTGAAGGAAGCAAGGTTTTTTGTGCAAGGGTTTCACAAAGGGCATTCAGGCAGGACTGTGTCTGGATTTAAACTAATCAACCAGTCAGTTCCACAGTGCTACGATTCCTTCTGTTTAACTGATTAAGGCAGGTTTACTGGCAGTTCCCAAATGATGTCAATAGCTTCTAAAAGGTCAATTGCAGCCAGATATACCAAATGTCCTACAATAAAAAGAATCAGTAATTACTCCCCTATAATCTGTGGGGTGTGAATTATCCTATTTGAATCGAATGCGCTGATTTTTTTTTCCTAAAAGCTGAAAGATAATTTATATGTTTTAATGATATAAATTATAAGAAAACCTGTTTTATTTTATACTATGTCTAGTTAAAACAATATAAATAGCTCAGTTTCAGTATCACATGGTGAGGTGAGGTGGAATCCTCCAGTCAATAAGGACTATGTTAAATATACTAACTTGTTATAGTAAGCAAGTTAAAACCAAAGCAATGTTATTAACGCAAGCTCACAAAAAGAAAGCTACAGCTGTATGTAACCATTGTCAAGTAAGAAATGCTCAGAAAACAGCAAGTATATAAAAATATATATACTTACATATTTTCCAAGCCATGTGGAAAATTCCATCTGGGTTCAAAACTGGATTCTAGCTCTTTGGGAGTTTCTTTAAAATCTGATGTTTCATTGTTTTTCCCAAGCAGTAGGGGATTTAATGCATTCTTGTAAAATATTAATTACACGTGTCTTGGGCACTAAGTCTAAAAGGAAAAGGGAACAGAAGATAAGCCCAGGATGCTAGAGTAGAAAGTGATCAGGACCAGCTCTTGTCTGTCTATGTCCAGACCAGGGACTCAAACAATAACTGCCAGCCCAGAGACTCGAAGGGAGTTCCAAGAACTCAGCATAGCCCCCTCCCTCCCATTAATGTCCCTGACCTTCATTTATGAAAAAGGAAGCAATGTTGCACAGTTTTTTAGAGCACAGCATGGGACCTAAATCCCAGCTCTGCCACTTCCAATCTCTGCGATCTTGAGCAAGCTACTTAACCTCCCTGGGCCTCACTTTTGTCACCTATAAGATGAAGGAAAAAGAATGACACCTTTAAAGGTTGCTGAGAGCACTTCTAAGAGCCAGGTAAGGCCACTGCTCATAGAGAACTTGTATTTTAGAGTGAGAGGTAAAACAAGGAACAATTAAAGAAATAAATTACAATTTTGTATACATGCAAAAGGGCTCTGAAGAACCGTAACACAGAGTGATTGGATAAGAGATTGACTGGATGGGGGGATGATTGAGATACCATTGGCAGAGAGAAACCTCAGTGTCAGAAGAAATGACACCTGAATAAAGGGAAGGAGCATGATGCATAAAAATCGAAGGATAGAGGCTTCCAGGCATTGAAAGCAGCAAGAACAAAGGTCCCAAGACAGAAATGAGCTTACAATGTTTAAGGAACATAAGGAAGCCCAGTGTGACTGGAGGACAGTGAATAGTGAGTACAATAAGTTTAGATACCCATTAGACAATGAAATGAAGGATCCAGGCAATTAATGAATGCATGAATGGAGCTTGTGGTAGAGGATAAGGCTGGAAATGTAAATTTGGGATTCACCTACTTAACACAAATCTCTGTAAAGTATTCAACACAGTCCCCAAACATTGCTGTGGATAACCAATCTCTCCATCCTCACCTTTCCAAGTACCCAAATTGATATTTTCATTAAGGAGGCTGTCAACAAAAGAGAAAGAAGAGAAAAGATGAGTAGAGTTGAATTAGCTCAGGGAGCACAAATACATTTCATGTTCAATGCCAACTGCTATGAAATAGCAGGGACTTCCTGGTGTTCTATGTCGAGATGGATCCTGAGGTCATGTAGGAGCCTGTATAACAGTGTGTTCCCTTACATGCAAAATATTATAAATGCTAAAGATTTCTAAGGCTCTGGAACTGGCAGTTTTTGTTCGTTACCAGTTTCATTTTGGTACTTCTTTCTCAAAATAATAGTATAAATTCGATACCATTACTACACCTATGCTATAGTTAAGAAATATGTTGCAGCCGGGCGCGGTGGCTCAAGCCTGTAATCCCAGCACTTTGGGAGGCCGAGACGGGTGGATCACGAGGTCAGGAAATCAAGACCATCCTGGCTAACACGGTGAAACCCCGTCTCTACTAAAAAATACAAAAAACTAGCCGGGCGAGGTGGCTGGCGCCTGTAGTCCCAGCTACTCGGGAGGCTGAGGCAGGAGAATGGCGGGAACCCGGGAGGCGGAGCTTGCAGTGAGCTGAGATCCGGCCACTGCACTCCAGCCTGGGCGACAGAGTGAGACTCCGTCTCAAAAAAAAAAAAAAAGAAATATGTTGCTGAAATAGCATAACTTACTTGCCCAAAGGGATCAGCCTTCAAATAGTTAAAACTGATTGGGTGTATCCAACTCTGGAGACCATGTTCGCACCCAATGTGTTATGCATGAAAATTTGCAAAAATAAGCTCCATTTTTTGTCTCCCCCTAACCACAGTTTAAGGGTCTTTTCACCTGAGCCTGGTACATCTGGATGGAGTATGGAATGTCTTGTACAATCATCACTCAGTCTGGCATGTTCTCTGGTTTCTAAATACACACGTTGCATTGTGAAGCAGGCATCCAGGCACCATTCTTTTCTGTGCTGATGATGTTAGTGCAAAGCATCCTATTTGTTAAAATGCCAAGTCCGATGTGATTTAGTGATTAAGTAATCTTGTAAGCAAGCTGACATAATTTTAGAAACTGTCAGAATTCCAGGTTATTTTAGCAATGGTTGCATCACCTACCCTATTCTTCAGTTGATGGCTTCTTATCTAGCTGCTTTTAAAAACAAACATACACATTTTCTCAAAGGAAGTGACTGACATTGCTATGTTACTTCATCCACACAACAGCAGATTCATATACATTAATTTATAGGAACTTTTAGTAATTTCATCCTAAACAATAAAATTTTTAATTTCAAGGATTCTAGGACAGTGAGAAGTAAAAAGTCACACAAGTTATATACAAAACACGAAACAGACAGAAAAGCTAAAATATTTTAAATCCAGAATTACCTTCTTTTCCCTTCACCCACCAGAGTTTCCTTCCTACCTATTTTCTGTGAGAGGGCATTATAACAGAAAAAAATGTATGCCTATACTACAATGATTTGATTCCAGCAAACTAACCAGAATTGGAATTTTTATTAGCAAGAGCCATAGGCAAGAACAATAATACACTATATCTATCAGTGGTTAGTTTTATTCATGAAGCCATGCTGGGTGAAGAAAAAAAGAAGTAAAGTTAACTTCAAAGCATTATTGAAAGATGATTAACTCTCTAGCCACAAATGAAAATCACAAGCTACTTTGATGTGGGAGAATTTTTAGTGCCTAAATTTAAAGAAAAGACATCTACTATACAAGTTTAACCATTAAAAAAATTCAATAATATAGCTCCTTTGCAAGCTGAAAACCAGTAATTACCTAAGGGAATAAATAAAATTAGAACTCAACTTCAGAAATTATGCTTTAAAAGCAAAGCTCACAAACAATATTCCTCCCTCATCATATAGTTCAGTGGCAAAATGCCAGGTGTAATATGTACAGTATGAGAAACAGAACTCTTTACATTGTCATTGTCTCACATCACCCATACGACAAGGTACTTTGGGCACTGATCTAGCTGCATGCACATCTTTATCTCAAAAACGCCACTGAGTTCAAATTTGAGTGTTATTCAATGTGATACATAATGACAAAGACTGTGGTTCTATAAAAAGAACTTATGCCAACACTTAATTTGAAACTAACATTGGCAATGATCTGAAATTGTTAATCCTGGGGCCCTAAGCAATCTCTGTCATTATATATAGTATATGCCATGGTCTATTTTTGCACAAAATTGGAAAATTATTCTTTAGTATGCATAATTCTTAAAGTTTGTATAAAAATAGGCCATGGAATATACTGTATGAATTTCAAGAGAAAATGGAAATTACCAAAGAGAAAAGTGAGTGGGCTGAAATGTGTTATTATTATTATTATTAGTAGTAGTAGTAGTAGTAGTAGTAGTAGTAGTAGTAGTAACAATGGCCTAACCATACAGGAAAGGTGGAAGGCTAACACCATGTACTTTACATGGCTTCTAACATGTAAATACATTTGACCTGATACTATTTTTTTAAAATATTTGTATTTAGTAATCTGATTATACTTAAATATTCTTAAAACCTAAATGCTGGAACATTGCCAATTTTCTCTTCTCTTTCCTACCACATTGACTTATCTCTATCAATAATTATTTGGAAAAATATTCAAGACAATCTCAAAAAATTACTGTGTTTCATTATGCAAAATGGAAATGCAGCTTTAAAAAATATTCTGCCTGACATTCAGTTCTGTATCCTGCTACAGCAGGTCAAAAGCCATTAGCCACCTGCTGAAAACACATACTAGGAAACAAAATGTCCTTCAAAATCATTTTGCATAAGGTATTCTCAAAGCAAAATGGATGAGGTTATATTCCAAATGTTTATGAATGTGATGGCTCAGAAACACACTCACCATGACATACTAATTTTAAAATAATATTTAATAATGGTCGTATGATTTAGAGCATTCACATTGGATTTTTAAAAGCACCATGTCTATTATGAGAGAAATGGAAATTACAGAAGATACATAAAATAATCAACCAGTTCAATACTATATGGCTGTTGTTGTCTCCTTTTCCGATAAAAATGAGAGACTCATTATTATTCCTGGGATTCCTAGGACAATCTCTGTTCTGCCAGTAGTCTTCTGAAGAATGACCCAACAGTCCTTTGGTATTTTAAAGATATTCTTTAAGTCTGTTTGCACAGAAGAAGCAAAACACCAGCCCTTGTGCTGTTGCACATTCAAAATAATTCACAACTATTTTTGTTTAGCATTTTGAAACTCGACAATGAAGCATACAGCTCTCTATCATTATTCTATTATTAGGTTCCATTACCAATTATTAGATAAATGGTCATTTAGCACTTTGTACAACCAGGTACTGAGTTAAGTGTTAGAGACACCTTAATGCATTCAATCCATGTAACAACTTTATGACACAGGTAATATCTATTGCCATTTTACAAATAAGAAAACCAAGGTACAAAGAGGTTAAGTAGCTTGCTCATAGTTATATAGATAGCAGATGACTATTTCAAAAATTTATAGCTTCACTCATGTAAGATAAGGGAATGTGAACTTCTGAATGTGATGAGCAAACAAAAGAAAGAAAGTGAAGGAGGCAAAGTACAAAGAGAGTTGAATGAAAAGACTGAATTGAAAGAAATGCTTTCTCTTTCACAATTTTCTCAAATCTTATTTGGCTGACTGTGGTGCTTAAAAACATGACAATAAACAGGTGAAAGAATTGTAACCAATTGGCAAGAGCAAAGATGACTCCTACCAGACACTAGGAGGATCAGTATTTCTTGCCCTATTTAAAAGGTGAATTTCCACTATGCGGAACTGCAAATATCCAATCTCATTGCCCAAACTCTGGGATGACATCTGGGAAATAAATAAACATGTTGGTACCATGTCAGATTCCCTGGTTGCAGAGGCACAGATCAATCTATGAGTCCTAGACTATTCACCAATAAGCCTGGTTCCTAAGGAGGATTGCGGGTGACCTTTGGAGACTGACTTCATGAGGGGCCTGTGGAGTTCAGACTATTAGCTACAGAGGGTCCAGCTCTACTGGTGTTGCCCTCATTAACTTGAACAAATAAAAACCGGTTTGCAAAAGATCTCAAATTAGCTCCTGATACAAATGTCCAGTACCTCTTCCAAGGGCCCAGATCCAAAAATCTGTCAACAGATCATAGGAATTTTTGCTGAGGCTGGTGGGTATTCAGATTTGTTTGGATCATTTAGAAGCCTTTAAACAAAATATGACAGGCCTCTAAATCTTCAAGTATAAACTAAACAAAATAACTCACGGTTAATAAACTATGAACTCCAAAAAAACGTGTCTGACAAAATGGAAATTGTAAAACATTTCAGGAAAAAAATGCACTAAACTCTCTTGATAATAAGGTTGGAAAAGATTCCCTTTTATGCACCCAAAACAAAGGAATGTAAATCCCTGCTTTAACTGAAGAGACTTGCCATTTATTTTATGGCTGAAGACCAAATTATACATATTTTTGTGACTTTCAGTCAGGGATCAAGGTCAATCACCAGATATTCTCTCACACCAACAACATGGCAGCAGCACAAATACGTACGTTCCTCATCCCTTTCAATGTGAATTTTTAATTTTGGTTTTCCCTCTCATAGCAGCCAAGATTTCTTCATTTGTCAAAAGGGTAGCCATTAAGAAAGTCATTTAGTTAATAAACTAGGAAATTAGCTAGCCTGATACAAAACAGATAGTAACAACACTAACAGCAATCTGTGCACACAAATTAAAGCAGCATTAGTTGCTCTGATAAGCACTTTTAAACTGTTAGTGGTACTCCAAAAATGGCATCACCAGTATTAGAGGTTAGACAGCAGTTTAAAGCATTTCTTCCTGTCTCATTCGGTTCCTGCAAAAATCTCAATGATAATTTTTGAGTTTTACCTAAGGATGTGCAACGGAAGACAGCAGCAGAAAGAGGAAACAAGAAGTATCAGAGCAGGATAACTCAGGATAACTCATCTCCCATTCCAAGCACTTTTCTTTTCCTTTCTTTCTTTCTTTTTTTTTTTTTTTTTTGAGACATTGTCTCACTTTGTCACCCTGGCTGGAGTGCAGTAGTGCCATCATGACTCACTATGGCCTCAACTTCCCAGGCTCAAGTGATTCTCCTGCTTCAGCCCCACAAGTAGCTGGGACTATCAGAGCACACCACCAACTCCTAGCTAATTTTTGTATTTTTTGTAGAGATGAGGTTTCCCTATCTTGACCAGGCTGGTCTCCAACTCCTGGGCACAAGTGATCTGCCCGCCTCAGTGTGCCAGAGTGCTAGGATTACAGGTGTGAGCCAGCGGCGCCTGGCCCCAAGCATTTTCCTGAATCTTCTTTTGTTACTCTTTGGAGCAATCAGCTAACGCTTGTTTAAGTTTGAAGAAAGCTAAATAACCTAAGTAAACAACACAATGGACGCAGGACTTGAGAATCTCATGAAAGACAATGCCAGATTTTAAAGTACATAGTCATCAAACAAAAAAATTAGCATCAGAATGTTCATAGCCACATGTAAATGTTCTATATTTTTTAAGCTGATAATCTCTATTTAATTTGTACATGTAATAATTTTTTGGTGGTGGAATCAGCATAAAATATAAATATCACTGTTTCATATTGAATCAAAATATCTTCAGTTTTCTACAAAAAATAAATCTTTTTCTTCACCTAACCTTCCTTGGTACAAAAATTAAATCTTTCTTAATATAGAATAGGAAGAATCTGCTAATTCAATAATACTAATTTCTTCTTGCTGATTAAAAAAGGAATGAAAAAATCTTCCTCATCTAGTCACTTCTTATAAAATGCTTAAAATGCTTTGTTCACCATTGACTTTAATAATTCCTTCCTTCAGTTGGTGGAAAACGTATCTAAATCAGTAAGAATCTACTTCTGCCAATTCCTTTCAGGAAAACAACTTTCCACCTGCCAAAATGATACCTCCACTCCAGACTGTGGCCATTCCCGGCCTCCCTCCTTCACCTCAGTGGGACCCTGTTATCCTGATCAGTACAGCATTATGCTGAACTCCCAAGATAAGGGGAACAGAAGATAACCAGTAACAAGTATTCATGTTTAAAGTATCATTCAAATAGTTCTATAAAATAGAAGGCCAGAGTCTCAAGGGGGTAGCTGGCCAAGGATAAATAAACCACCTCAAGTATAATATAAATTCAAAAGTGTTAAATAAGTAATAAATTTTACTTAAATTTACCAAATAAAAAGATCAGTAGTTATATAAATATGGTCAATACATTTTTCAAAAAGAAAAAATATGTGTTTAATTTGTTAAACCAAAAATACTCAGATAAATATAGCATAATATATTCAATATATATTTCACATATTGCAGATTTTAAACTTTTTTTATTCTAAGTATAAAAGTAATCTTCTCTTACTGTAATCACTACAAATTGATAAATTAACTGTGTATGTAAACTTAGGATAAAATACTTGCTATAATTACGTTAAGCATTTAATATTTTCAAAATTGCTTTAAAATCTGTTACTGGCTCAGTTTCTTAAATGACCAGGGATATTTCTTTTTTTTTTTTTTTTTTTTTGAGACGGAGTCTCGCTTTGTCACCCAGGCTAGAGTGCAGTGGCCGGATCTCAGCTCACTACAAGCTCCGCCTCCCAGGTTCACGCCATTCTCCTGCCTCAGCCTCCCGAGTAGCTGGGACTACAGGTGCCCGCCACCTCGCCCGGCTAGTTTTTTGTATTTTTAGTAGAGACGGCATTTCACCATGTTAGCCAGGATGGTCTCGATCTCCTGACCTCGTGAGACCAGGGATATTTCTACATTGCTGCTTGTCTGAACTTTGAAACAAAACTAGTACTTAAAATGTTGCATTTAAGCAATAGCTGTTTTATTTAAATACATTCTAATAGTTCCAAAATTTCAAACATTTTCACTGACAAGTGTTTTTGGTTGTTCTTGTTTTGTTTTGAGACAGCGTCTCACTCTGTCACCCAGGCTGGAGAGCAGTGGTGTGATCAGGCTCACTGCAGCCTCTACCTCCCAGGCTCAGGCAATCCTCCCACCTCAGCCTCCCAAGTAGCTGAGACCACAGGTGTGTCCCACCATGCTCAGCTATATTTTAATATATATTTTTGAGACAGGGGTCTCCCTATGTTGCACAGACTGCTCCCAAACTCCTGGGCTCAAGGGATCCTCCGAACCTGCCAAAGTGCAGGGGTCACAGGCATGAGCCACTGCACCCAGCCCACTTACATGAAGTCTTTTATTTAAACATTAGAAATGGAAAAGCCGAGACACCTTGGACTTAATTGATATGGAAGGAATTTTAAATGCAAAGAATCTTAGGTGTTCTATAAAAAATTCACACATTCAGAGAAGGTATCTTACATAATTTTTAAAGGGAGAAAGGAAAAAGTATGAGTAAAACATTATTTTACTGCCTCCTATGAGGCCCAAGATTCGTAACCAACTGTGATGCCAAAGGGGAGATTTTTAGAGGAACGAAAAAATTATTTCAATTGTACTTGATCAACATTAGACTCCACTAGGAGGCACTCTGAACTTAGGTGCTACTGCATGACCCAATACTTCTGTGTCACTTTGTGTGTGTGTGTGGCTGCAGAAAGCACATTTCCTGCTCATAATCAAAGTGTCAGCCAGTAAGAGACCACCGTGATAACTGTGGTAGGAGCCTCAAAAACTGAAGTTGTATTCTGATTTGTAAGAAAACCAACGGTAATCATGTGTTACAAACTCTTCACTTGATAAAATGATGGTTTGCAGGGTTCATTTAAATAGGGAAGACTTCTAATGTACTGAAAATAGATTCCAAATTACAAATACTACTTTTGTCATCAGCCTTTCATGTTATTACACTGCCCCATTCCAACTCTTCACAATGCCAGTCAGTGGCAAATGGATTACCATGCATTATGTTATTGAAAGCTCAAAAGAATGCACACAAAGTGCCCAAAGGCAACCAAAAAGACCTTAACAGTCGATTGCTTGGTAAATAGATAAAGAAGAAAAAGGTTTATGTGATTGCTATCTGCTTTTTATACAAATACATGCATTTCCGGGAACATGGTAAATGTTTGTTTTGAAAGTAACCTCCACAGTCTTTCCCCATGTCGTTTATCAGTACTGGATTGGAGAGCAGTTTATGACAATAAAGATTTCATTTACCTTTAATATTTTTCTCAACATTATGATTTTAGATTACTTTTGTCACTTCCTATTCCCTCCAGCATATACACAAACGCACATATACACACACATTAATGTTAACCTTCATATGTCTAGGGTGAATTTTCTAAATTCCATACATACCACATTTAAATACAAATTACAACCCCCAAACAATAAATGGCTCTAATCTCCATTAGTGAAGAAAAGGATCAAAGAGTTGCTCAAACACTTTGCTGTAAAGAACACAAATCTAAGCCATAGTCCATTTTTTATTTTCACCCTTATTAGTATGGGTACAACTTCTCTAAATGTTTGTATATTGCCCAGTAGAGCTGACAACTGGTGTTGTTTCAACAATATTTGGAGTAATGAAGCAGATCCAAATTAAAATGTTCCCTACGGCTATATTTCCCTTCAAGAAACTCCTATGATGTCCTAGATAAAACCCTAGAAACAAGCTATGTGAAACTACCTGCTTTATCTATTGTAAGAC
Organism: Mandrillus leucophaeus; assembly: GCF_000951045.1. NCBI lineage: Eukaryota > Metazoa > Chordata > Mammalia > Primates > Cercopithecidae > Mandrillus > Mandrillus leucophaeus. The sequence goes on from NW_012107164.1 coordinate 268,799, forward strand.
TAAATACAACTAATTAATTGGCAGGATTTCAAGCCAGGGTTGAAAGAAGGGAATTTACTATAGTATGCCTATCTTGCATTCAGAAACAAACCCCAAGTAAAGTTAGTTATCTAAAGAGGTTTTTTGGTTTGGTTTTAAATTTTATTTATTTTTTCTTCAGTAACACTTAGCAAAATGTTGAAAATAGGAGAATCTGCTGGAGAAAAAGTAGTTGCAAAAGAAATAGCATACGACTGGGTATGATATTTCATCATTTGCATATTCCACATTTTGTTTATCCATTCATCTGCTGACAACCACTTAGGTGGTTTCCACCTTTTGACTATTACGAATAATGCTACAATAAACATCGGCATACAAATGTCTATTCGAGTGTCTGCATTCAATTCTTTTCAGTACATATCCAGAAATCGAATTGCTAGTTAAGTTTTGCTTTAACACATAAATAAGTCTTACAAAAATAAAAGAGGAAAACATCAACAGAGTACATGTAGAAGTAAAAATAACATAAAAATGTTCAAAAATAATATAAAAAATGTTCGAGTTATCCATCCAAATTATAATGTATTCTCAAATTGGCAGTTTAAAGAAAGAAAATTAAATTCAGGTTGGGAAATGGGTGCTCTTATACAGACTGCCACAGAAATATCAACTGTCACATGGCTTTTTAAAAGAGCAATTTGGCATATATTTATCAAACACAAAAATATCCACACCCTTTTACTTAATTTTACTTCTAGGAATTTATTTTAAGAAAGTAGAGATAGGAAAAAATTAATCTAAAAGTATTTTCATCAGAGTGTCATTTATAACAGCAAAAACAAATTTCTAAGATTCCAGTAATAGAGGACTGATAGAGGCATAAAATAAAATGTAATGCAGCTACTTAGATGCAGCTGTAAAAGAACACTTAGTGACAGGAGAAAATGTTCACTATCTAATGCTCAGTGAAAAATATTGCTCAGTTATCTTAAGTTTACGTCTTACGGTTTTGTATCTCTGTTTGTATATGTGCATATATGCATGAACAGAACAGCAGAATGGCCGAAACACAAACAAATGATATCAGTGCTTATTTCTGGGTAGTAAAATAATGGGTAATTAAAAATATTGTCTTCTTTGTGCTTATGTTTTTTTGCAGTTGACAATTTTTCATAATGAACAAGTATAATTCAAGAAAACAATGGGGGGAAATATGATTGCTCAGAAAAATAAAATTATGTGACTTCTTATATCTGATGCTGTTTCTGATAACTAGAATAGCACTGCTGAGAATAATGAAAATAGTGTTTCTGTAAGAGGCTAAAATTGATTCTATGCCCACAGAAATGAAGAGAGAGGCATCGCTTCTCTACCTGGCAAAAGTACCTCTGTCTAACCTAATACCATATGAAGAAGCTCTATCTAACCTAATATCACACTATTAGGATAGGTTTCTCATCTTATCACTTAGATCTGTTCCCAGGATAATAGTCAAATCATCCTCATAAGAACCACAGGCTTAGTGAAAGCTACTGTCATTGTGAAATAAGCAGTAAGATGGCTACAAACTCTGCTGTGATATCTCTAAACCTCTTTGTGCATCTATACAATGGGAATAATAGCACTATCGATCCTAGAGGCAGTCTTTCAGCCAAACTAATTGCCCATTCTCAGATAAAGTTATTGTTTTTTATATCAACAACAAAAATTTGTAGCATAGCTAGGACACATTCGTTTCCATAGTCTACTGTATTGGACAGGACATGTTTTGATTATCTGTATTTTAAATGCTGTGTTTTCTATCTGTTCACTGAGCATGAAAGCAGACTTTAAGAGGTGCAGTTAAGCTGATTATTTTGCACACGAAGCTATGACTATAATTTCCTGAATGAACAAATAACAATCAGCAAATATTTACTGAGCATCTTCCATGTTCCAAGAATTATGTCAAGTACTGAAATAAAATATTTTTAAAATATGGGCAAATCATTCCCCAGATCACAGACAAGTTAAGAAAATTGTATTTTTCAAAAATTTAGTTTAATGATAACTACTGAATATTTATGAATACGAATAATTGCCTAACCCTTACATTTATCTTGTTAGTTTCTTCTCTAAAGAACTGGAAGCATTTTGTTCCTTTATAATGTCATTTTAGTAAGTTTTGTTTTTTTATTGTGGCAAAGTATACATAATATAGAATTAGCCACTTAAACCATTTTTAGGTATACAGTTCAGTCACATTAATTACAGTCAAACTGTTGCACAACCATTACCACCATCCATCTCCAAGGACTTTTTTATCTTCCCAAACTGAACCTCTGTACCCATTAAATAGTAATTCCACATTCTCTCTTCCTCTCAGCCCCTTGCAACTAGCATTTTATCTTCTGTCTTGAATCTGACTACTCTAGGTACTTCAAGTAAGTGGAATCAAACCACATTTGTCCTTTTGTGTTTGGCTTATTTCACCTAGCATAATGTCTTCAAGGATCATCCATGTTGTAGCATGAGTCAGAATTTTATTCCCTTTTAATGCTGAATGATATTACATCATATGCATATTCCACATTTTGTTTATCCATTCATCTGCTGACAACCACTTAGGATGTTTCCACCTTTAGTCTATTCTGAATAATGCTATAATAAACATCGGCATACAAATGTCTATTCGAGTCTCTGCATTCAATTCTTTTGGGTGCACATCCAGAAATCGAATTGCTAGATAAGTTTTGCTTTTAAAACTCCAACTTCCAGTAAACATGTCTTCTGATTTTTAAAAAATCAATTATCATCAAATTCAGTCTCTATACTGAATTTTTAACAGCCAAAGATCTATTTCATTCTCTTTCACTGTAGGCTTTTAAAACCCAAGTTAAAAAACAAAAGTACTGCTGATACCTATGACGTAAGGTGTAACTCCCAATAATGTCAGCATTAGCTAACTTTTCTCTATCAAAGTTCATCACTCTTTGGTAATATCATCCAGAAATACTCTTCCAGTTTCTTCACACCCAGCCTCTGACCATTAGTGTCAACCAACAGAGCACTGAGCCACCAAATTTCTATCACTGCATCTGACATGTTCCCCTAACAACGAACACATTCTATCTCCCACTTCCAGATAACACATACGTATTTTAATAATGCCACCACAACACTCACAACTTTGCTAATAAAATAATAGTTACTTAATAGGCAGAATTCCAGCCAAATGGAATAAGAACAATGCAATATGTCTCAGGTAAAAGGATGACCCTCCTCCAGCATAATATTTAACTTCATATCATCAAAAACCAGATGTAGCACCATTGGCCCATAATACAGATGTCATGATCTGTTACTCAGTGGTGTCACAAAAGGATTCCACTATACTTAACAAAAATTAATTTGTGAGGATCCTTTGTGCTTTTTAAAATTATATAAAAATAGGTAAGGCATTTCATCTCTATTGTGAGTGGAAATATAATCTAGAGATACAAAGCAACCATTTAAAAATTCTTAAAGGTGAATTACTGACCAGTTGAGGAGAGAAATGTAGTTTCTATCAAAAATAAATAGACTTATGTCTTGCATACAATCCATAACTTTATGACACCAGTGGTATGATGAAGCTATTAAAGTCTTTCTGACAAAGACCATAATAACTCACTGCCACCTTCATCAAAGCTGGTGAGTTATGGAGTATATGAAGGGTAATTACCCTTCAAATAAAGTATGTGGGCAGTTTCTTATCATAAATGTTTATTTTAAATATATAAATTATCATACCTTGTTAAACAATTCAAATCAGGCTGTGATTAAATTATAAAAGAAAATTCCTTCAGATCTGTTCATTTCTCATCCCAGATATCAAATATAAGATGATTTCTGTTATTAGATTCCAGTGAGTTGTAGTGAAGTAAATTGGAGCTGTGTGAGTGCAAGTGAACTGAAATAGGACTTTCCTCAAGTATTTTTACAGTGAGGAATAGCAAAGGATTTTTCACAGATATGATACTATTTTAGTTCTTAAATCAAAAGCAAATTGATCTATTTTGCCAAATCTGCCAATAATGATAGCAGCAACCTGGAAATATCTATCATACACGAATAATTTAATAAATCCCAAGGCAGAGACTCACTATTCTGGTTTAGAGAACTCCAGTTCCATAGATGGGAGATATGAATACTGGAAATACCCACCAACATTTTCTGAAAATAGCCAACATTGTTTTTCTCTGAAATGCTCTACAATTGGTTGGATTTTCCATTCACTCACCAAGGGATTCGTAAGGAACTACGGGTCCCCTAGGAAGTATCAAATATACATTTCCTTGCTGAGAGCTGCATAATAGTTCTCTTCCAGGAGTGAAGCTGACTGGGGTCTTGTTCAAGCTGAGTTTAGGCATTTGGACCATACAGTAGCCTATTTTCTGTACCTTTCACTAAGCCCAGGAAATCTGTCCCCATAGTTGGGCACAGATTTCCTGGACTTAGTGAAAGGTATAGAAATTTACATTCACATTTTAGCTGTTAAAGGAGGCAGTTTTGTCCCCACAGTTGGGATAAATTTCCTGGGCTTAGTGAAAGGTACAGAAAATATGTCGCAGGTCCCAGAACATGAGAACTCTAGACAGCACAGGATAATGGTAGCTACATTTAGAACATGGCTGGAACATGCTCAAGTCAGAAGAGCTGTGTGGGTCTGGCGGGACCTAGAGATGCAAATACCAAGAACTACATCTATTCTTCTTCTGCCAGCTCCCAACCCCACTTGAAATAGATTGAAAAATAAGGATGGTAAAACTATTTTGAGGACGATAAATAAAATGCTAAGGATGAAGCATTTCTCCTTGGCCTTTCCACCAGCATAATGATTTCTAAATTAAGAGATTTTAAGTGAAACTCAGATCATTATAATTCAACAGCAGTAATGAACAGCCTTAATTTACAAATCTCAGATGGAAGAGTAAGATTCTTTTCTGCTTCCAGAGGTGTTGCCTTCTCATTACAGGGGTCAAATATATCTGCTGGGATGTATCGTTATTATTACTAACTATAATCACTCTTTGCTTGGTAGTTATCTTATTTATAATTTTTGGTGTAGAGTTTTTAAGATATATTCTTGACCTCTATACCACATATGAAAAGAGTAGTAAGTTACTTGTTTCTTTACAGAGTAAATTATTGATTTGCTACTGACTATGCTCAGAATGATGAATGAAGTAAGATTTAAAGCTGTGAAGAATTTGGAGCCCAGTACCTTTCTGACTCGCAACTTTGAGCTAAAAAATGGCATGTGTCTAACTTGGAAAGTACTTTTTAATTGCTATTTATTTAGAAATTATACTACATTTTTGATGCCTCTCTCCATTTTCTCCATGAATGGTTCAAAATTTAATTTCTCGAAATCACTAGTTTATAATCATTCCCTATGATGTTCAGCAGTTCATAAAACTAACTGAAACTACATTTAAAAACTCAGAAAAAGTTAATAGCAACAATTTAGAAAATAAGACTAAGTAGAGAATAAAAAAAGATACTAATAAGAGTTTACATTAATGATTGTGAATTAAATTCTAGGCACTATTCAAAGTACTTTTACAGGTTTTAACTCATTCAATGCCTACAAAAAGCCTGAGATGAATAATACTAATTTCTCCATTTTGCATATTAGGAAATGAAGGTACTGAGAGTGTAAGTAATGCCTGTTCAAAGTCACACCTTCTACATGTGGACAGATCACACCTTCTACATGTGGGCAGATCACACCTTCTACATGTGGACAGAGCTCAGTCTGGCTCCAGGATCTGTGAGCTTACATGACACAAAATTGCCTCCTTTAACAGCTGAAATGTGAACTGTATTCTTGCTTGTGTCCTCTCAGTTCTTTCTCTGAAAATGAACGTGTTCACTATACACTTGACCCAAGAATGGAACAGTAAATTTACAAAATGCAAATTTTGCTTTACCATAATTCTGCTAACATATTCCATAAATTCTAATAATTACTAAAAATAACTTCATATAAATGATCAAATGTAAGAGATTATAGTTTGTGTAAAGTTCAACATCTCTGGCTCAATTTGAAATAAAACGAACATGTTAAAAAAATAATTTAGTACATCTATAACCACTTGAATGAATGATTTTTAAAAATTTTAATACAATGGTGAGAACTCCCAACACCACACCTTACTCCCCATTTGTTTCCAAAGTTCCAGAAACCAAATTTCCAACGAGGCAAAAACATCTCTTACTAGATGCTTGAAGACACCTTATATTCAATACTTTTATGGTTTCCCCCAACTTACACTTTCTAAACACATTTCTGCCTTGTTTCATTATGTCACTTAACTAACTCAGAAAGAAACTACATTTTCTTTGACCTCGTTCTCTCCCTCAACCTCTTCAAGTCAATTAGTCACCATATTTCACCATTTCTGTTTTTGAAACATCTCCTGATCCCACCACCTCCCTTCCTTCCTATAACCACCACTCTAGTTCTTAGTGCCATCTTCTTACCTCCACATGATGCTTCTAAAGGTAACAGCTCTAACAGGTTGCCTTACCCTCTGGTTTGTCCCTTATTTATTCAGTCTCCCACATATCTACCAAAGTTATTTCGTAAAACACAAAAGTATAAAGCTTTTCAAGTTTCCAATTGTTTAAAACAGAGGTTCTCAAACTTTAAAGGGTATGAGATTCACTTGAAAGGCTTGCTAAAATACAGATTGCTGGGGACTCCCCCTCCTTTTTCTTATTAAGTAAAACCGGGATGGGGCACAGATATCGGCATTTCCTACAAGTTCATGGGTGGTGTTAATGCTGCTAGGGTAGCAACACTGCTTTTTAGTATCCTGATCAGTGCTGTGCATTAAAACTACTTGGGATACCTATATTAACAAACCTGCATGTTCTGCACATGAATCCCAGAACTTAAAGTATAAAAGAACAAAAACAAACAAACAAAAAAACCTATTTGGGGAAGTTTTATAAAATGACTTGCTGAATTCTAAACCAGTTACATGCAGGCATTGCTTTTTTTTTGTTTTTAATCCTCCAGGTGATTCTGCTTTCCAAAATATGGAGAATCACTGGTGTTTAGTAAGAAGTTCCAAATCCTTAACATGGCATTTAAGACCATTCATCCGGTATTTATGCACTTGCTTTGATAAAAAATTCCTAATCGATTGAATAAAAAAAAGCAAAGTTTGCCTATCTAAAAGCATGTATTCCTGAATGATTTTGTGAGAATTAAATGAGATAATACATGGTAAACGCCCACCAGTGACTGACACAAAGTCATGTTTCACATCAATTCAATTCAACAAATACGTTGATACATTTTTAATTCAATTCTACAAATATGTATGGCTCACCCTTTATATGGAAGAGACTATATTCTCTGCTGGGAATGTCTGGTTAGATAAGACAGAGATGGGACCTGTCCTCAGAAAGTGAAAAACACAATAGTAATCAGAGTTTAAGCTAATGAATACCAAACGTTAGTGACTTTTGTAATAAGTACTGTACAAGGAGGAGGACAGGGTCCTATGAGAGCTTAAAACAGTGATACCTAAATTTGTCCAAGCTTAGGCTGCCAAGAAAACCTGAAACCTGAGGTGTGTGGGTGCAAGAGGGGAAACTGAAAAGTGCATTCTAGGCCACCAAAACAGCTTGACCCAATGGCACATAGGCAGAAGCAGCTTAGGTGTGCTAGGGACAGAAAGGTTGGTATGATTGGAGCTTAGAGGTTACACAGGGAGAAGAGGAGCACCAGGTAAGAATAGAGAGAAAGATGGGGGTAGATCATGAAGAATTTTGAATTTGATCCAAGAGGAGAGGGAAACCATCCAAGTGTTCTACAATTAGGTCTTCCTGAGGCTATCACCCTCCAGCTGGTATGCTCCCTGATGGCAGACGCTGGGCTCTATTCACCTTCCCCTTTTTCATCCTAGTCGAGTGGCCCTCATACTGCTGAATGCACATCCCAAGGGATACCCAAGGACATTCCAGTGTGCAAACTGGCAGAGAGGTAGTTTAACGAGAATTACTTTCTAGATCTTTGGTCTTCATTTATATTCTTTCCTAAAATTGTACTGAGACGGAATTTGGAATCTGCAAATTATTTTCTCCCACCCAGGCCTTCAGGGTTAGTTTTACTATGAAGCTTGTCTCATGGTGGGAAAACTTCAGGTGGGAGCAAATAAAGGGATGATTCCAAATACTGGTGTTGATGCTGAAAAAAATCAGTGGTTCTAGGCAACACCTTCTGTTGCAACTCAGATGAGTTTTAACCTTTGCTTTCACTGAAATTGAAGACAGATCTAAGCAGTGGTCATTTAAACTAATTTGTGGTGATAGAACATTGAATAGTATTTGTCCCAGGATATTTTGGACATAATCGAAATTATTTGTTATTTATTTGAAATTTAAACGTAACCGGGCATCTCTATTTTTTTGCTAAATCTGGCAATACACCCACATTTTCATTTTGAACTGGGTCCCACAAACTATGTAACTGAGCTTGGTCATGACAACAAATATAAACATTTATTTAATAAGAGAAATAACTGGGTAATTATACACGACACCAGCTGAGATCATATTCAAAGAAAATACCTTTTATTTGAGCTTTTTTTCTTTCCTGCCCTTGCAACCCCACACAGAAATACACCCTGCCATACAATTTTCCTGCCAAGTTTCCATCTTCAAAGTGTAAAAGTGGTACTGCCAAAAGGGAAATAAAAACTTGAAAATGAAGGCCCATTAGCATCTCAGATACACCAAAAATATGAGGAGTAAAATAGAAGGAAAGAAAACTTTGAAAAGGCAGATTTTTCACAAAAGCATAATTTCTCAAAAAAAAAAAACAAAAAACTGATTGACGAAAAAAGCCAACATGTTGCCTGTAGCAGTTTCACCAGTAATAAATAAAATTACACAGAGAGAGAGAGAGAGAGAGAGAGAAAGGGAGGGAGATAGCACTCTGGGAATTTAACTAATTCTGACTTTTCCACTACCTGGAACTTAAAAACCAAATATTGACTTTGGGAATATCTCTAAATCCTATGACGTGATTTTCACTTTTAAATATTTTGTTTGAAAGATTTGCATCTACTTCTCACTTCTCAATAAATATAGATGTTTTTCTTTCAAGTCTCTTTCTAAAACAAGAGCCAAGTTTTTTCTTTCTCCTCTATAGCTGTCAGTCATATTTATTATTTGTATCTATTTCAAACTCATTTTGCAATAAAGGATTTCAAAACCTTTTCTCCTTCCTCTGGGGGAAAAACAAAGGGTGAAACAAACAAGGAAGATGACTTTAAATAATCCTTTCATTTCAGATCCGGATTCGTTCCTGCTATGCACTTCATACCAGAGTCCTGCTTTAAGTTCTTCAGATATCGACAAGATGAAAGAAGCTCTTATATCCTATAAAGAGCAAATTCACCTTTAGTGTCAATGTTGGAGAAGTGTGAAGAATGATTTACTCTTTGAAGAAAATATAATGTGTTTGAAAGTGTTCAGGTTTGAAATTCTCCAAATGTTGAGCTCCTAGGAATATCCGTTTCACAAGCAAGGATACAAAACCAGTCCATTCTTATTCAGTTCAATGTTTCAGGCTGGAGTAAGTAGTGAACAAGAACATGGATGTGGACTGCAGACTGGCTGTCTTCAGATCGCAGACCAGTCACTTATCCTTACAACCTTGGGCAAGTTTTATAAGTTGCTGATGCCTCATTTACAGGAGGAAGATGACTATAACAGTATCTATTTTCGTAAGGTTGTTATAAGCCTTAAAAACGTATAGTTCTTAGAAGAATATGGCTAATCCACAAGAAGCACCATGTAAATTGTTGTTATTATATTAGTATTAAAAATATTTCTGGGCTTAATCTATGAATGCAAGTCCCTGTATATAATAGCTGACCTTCTCACTTATTTTTCCTGGCATGCATTCTAAAGATCAAGGTCTTAAAGAGAAATGTTATTTTGCTTTTTATTTCCTATCAAGACTTAGAGCTTGCAGAAAGCTAAAAATATTTTATAAATATAGCCTGGCTGAGCAGCACTGTAATGTGGTAAAAGGAACAGCACAGGGGATACCAAAACCATGAATTAAAGTCCTGATTCACAACTAAGCTGTGAACTGCACTTTAGCATTTAGGTTTTTACTCACTTGTAAAATGAGATGGTACCCACTGAATTTCTTACAAAACTAAAATTCTGATTTTGTAACCTTTAACATGAATGTCAAACTTGTCCGAAAGGAATTCAATGAACTCTTACTTGCCAAAGGATCTTCTTGGAATAGTCTTTCTTGAAATTCTAGTTCTCTATGCTTTCATAGTACAAAATTTATCACCTTATACTGTACATAATTTCAACCCTTCTAAAGCCAGGTAATTAAAGTTCCAGTGTTAAATTACGGAAAAAAAAAAAAAAAAAACCACACACACCCACAAGAATGAGGAATTATTAAAGTTTTTCTTACTGGCTTCATCTGGCACAAAAAATTTAACAATATCTATAAGTACTGTATGCAATGTTTTCATCCATATTAATGAGTATTGTATCATTCTCATGATAGATTTTTGGAGCTGATAGAGATCTCAGAGTAGTGCTTCTAAACCTGGGGCAATTTTACCCTCCAGGAGACATTTGGCAATGTCTGGAGTCATTTTTGGTTATCACAACTCGAGGAGTACACTGACATCCAGGGGGTAGAAGCCAGAGATGCTGCTAAGCAGCCTCCAATGCACAGGACAGCCCTCCACAACAAAGAATTACCTGACCCAAAATGAGAAAGAAAGAAAAGGAAGGAAAGAAGGAAGGAAGGAAGGAAGGAAGGAAGGAAGGAAGGAAGGAAGGAAGGGAGGGAGGGAGGGAGGGAGGGAGGGAAAAGAAGGGAAAGGAAGGGAAGGGAAGGGAAAGAAGAGGGGAGAGGAGGGGAGGGGAGGGAGGGGAGGAAGGGAAGGAAAGTGCTGAGGTTGAGAAATCTGCCTTAGAGCAATGATTTTTCATGGGATGCAGTACTGCCCCCTAGTGTGAGATTCAGAAATCTGATTGTCAGGGCTGGTGTGGGGAGAGCTGCCAGCAAGAGTAGGCAGTTCAGTCCAGAGGTACATCATGCAATGTGCACGACCTTTTCTTAATGAAGTACTGCACCACATCCTACTAAACTCTCAAATGTCCTACAAATCACATAGGCAATAAATGTCTTTATGATGAGCTAAGCTTATGACCCAAATCCATTTCACATAAAAACACAAGTATTTTTTACATGGTTTAAAATCCCTTATGTTTATAAATGAAGTTACTACATGAATCCAGAAACACAATATTTACTTTTATTTAGAATTTTGCCAAAAATTGCTCATCATTTTGGAAAAATCACATCACCAACAACAATGTCAATTGTGGTACAGTAGTCTTCCATTATCCTCGGGGCATATCTTCCAACACTCCCAGTAAATGCTTGAAACTGTGGATAGTGCAGAATCCTACATATGCCATGTTCTTTTAAAATTTGATAACCCAGATGTCTAACAGGTGGGTAGCATATGTAATGTGGATACAGTGGACAAAGAAATAATTCACATCCTGGGTTGGATGGAGCAGGGGGCACACATTTTCATCATGTTATTCAGAATGGTGTACAATTAAAAACTTATAAATTGTTTGTTTCTGGAACTTTCCATTTAATATTTTTGGGCCATAGTTGACCAAGGGTAACTATATTAGGATTCCCTAGAGGGTCAGAACTAATAGGATATATATGTATATATACACATATGTATAATAGGATATATACACACATATCCTATTATATGTATATAGAATACATATGGATATAGGATATATATACATATGTATAATAGGATATATATACACATATACATATATAAAAGGATATATATAGCCTATTATATTTTTTGTGTGTGTGTGTGTGTGTGTGTGTGTGTGTGTGTGTATATAAAGGGGAGTTTATTAAGCATTAACTTACATGATCACGAGGTCCCACAACAGGCCGTCTGTAAGCTTGAGGAGCAAGGAGAGCCAATCCAAGTCTCAAAATTGAAGAACTTGGAGTCTGATGTTTGAGGGCAGGAAGCATCCAGCATGGGAGAAAAATGTAGGCTGGGAGGCTAGGCCAGTCTCGCCTCTTCACATTTTTCTGCCTGCTTTATATTCGTTGGCAGCTGATTTATATTCGTTGGAAACCAGATTAAGGGTGGGTCGACCTTCCCCAGTCCACTGACTCAAATGTTAATCTCCTTTGGCAACACCCTCACAGGAACACCCAGGAAGAATACCTTGCATCCTTCAATTCAATCAAGTTGACACATGTGTTAACCATCACAGTAAATGAAACCACAGATAAGGGACTACTTTATTTGAGTGGTCAATATAAAAAGACATCAATCTGCATTTGTAGCTGTCACACATACTGTTATTCTACATAGAGGCTCAAGCTTTTGAACACTTCATTAGGTCTTATGGCATAATCATAACTAAACATTTACATATTGAAGGAAATACATGTTATCTTATTAAAAATTACTTATTCCTGCATTGCTCTTTTGTATTTAAGTTAGGAAATATATATATGCATACTTTTGAATTGCACATTTAGGCAGATTATATTACACATAAGTTTCAATTCTTGGTAATAAAGAGGGCAATGCAAAACATCTGCTATAAAAAAGGAGACACTGGATCCAATAGGGTTGAGAAACTTTGCATTATAAAGTACCTCACTCAATTCCTTCACTTTGCAGAAGACAAGTTAGAGGCACAGAGAGAAACCCATCAGGTTTTCTGAAGGCAAATCCAAGGAGTTTTCCACAACAGGTAATTCTATTCTACTCTGATCTTATATTCATACTATCAGTAGATCTCTGAGAATTAAGAACTGCCTGATTCAAATGCACACAAAGTATTCCCTCCAAAAACATAAACAAGATAAACCTGACCTGTACAGCATCTACATATAAAATATTACCATGGGAACCATGACAACGACAAACTGAGAAAACTGTCATCACCAACCCACCAGAAAACTAAGCTTCTTTCACTTGGTTGTTTGTCTGTGCAATCTTCCATGTAAAAACGAAGTGAATGAAAATAAGAATGACTCATTTCAGAGGTTTCTAATTTGGTAAGATTTAATCACCACAGGTTTCAAGTTTCCTCTGGAACAAAATGCCACAGACCAGGTTTTGGAAGGAAAACAATAATAGTAACTACTTGAGCAGTCCCATGATTCATTTTATCCATCATATGGGGTCTAGTTTTTAGTTCATTCTAAATGCCAGGGAGACCAAATGCTAGTTTTGATTATTCTGAATCCTTAATACGATTTTTGGTAATGTTACAATCTCCTTCCAGCAATCTTAATTTTCCCTCTTGTTTACTTGTCAGGTAAACATTAATTGAATGCTCCTTGTCTAAAATACTATATAGAATGCTTTGGGGAATTTTAAAGTAAAGACAAACTGTTTGCCTTTTACAATGTTACCATCAAATAGGGAAGACAGAACAAATATAAACATATAAATACAAGTATAGGGCAAAATCAAGGAGCATGCAGAAGTGCAAATGCAAGTATTACAGGGGAACACAATCAACTCTTTAAAAAAAGACACGTGGGGAGGTGAGAGCAGAAAGGCAACTCTCCCACCTCCTTTTAAATTCTCTATGATGTGGGTTTTCTCCTTTAATTTTTTGTTCCATCTATTAGGGGTCCAAGAGGTGCTTACTTGATCTCCAGCAGGCTAACCTCAAGACGGCACAATGCCATTCAAGTGGTAAGTCACAAGTAACACAATTCTGCCTGCAGAAGAAATGACTGCAGGTCTCTCAAGGGCAAACTGAAATATGGCAGGTGATCTTTCATTTACAGCATCACAGAACAAAAATACATAGAACCATCCCATGTTAATCGCTAATCTAGCAAACCAACTTTCTCTCTTTTTATAATCCATAAAAATAGAGAACAATAGCTTAAATGACCTCTGCTTTGTAGGGAAAATTAAAAAGGCTTAAGCCAATATGCTCTCTATTTCTGGGGGAAAATAAAATACCTCCACAGAGGAAAACAGGCTGGGGAATGAATGGTGACATTCCCTGTTCCTCACATATTCAAGTATAAATCACTTACCTCTTAGCTGAAGGGCTGTTTTCTTAACGTGAATTTTACCTACAGATTCCTTCTGGGAAGAAAGGGCCTCATTTGGGCTAATTTTTAAATTCTCTAGTAGAATCCCTCTCTTAGACAATTAGGTCATTTTTGTTCCAGAAACTCCCACTTAAATACTTGATTTTACTAGAAAGTTTTATTCATTTAACTAATATTTATAGAGCACCTGGTATGTACCAGGGAACTGTTGTGAAAATCCTAGCCTAAGGAGCTTCAATTCTAGTGGGAACAGATAATAGGGCTGGGGGAGTAAATTATATGTTAGATAATAACAAGGTTTATGGGGGGAAAGGAGAGCAGGGCAAAACAATCAAGTAGTAGAAGTGAATGTTTGCAATTTTAAACAGCATAGTCAAGGTAGAGCTCAATGAGTAACAATGAGATTTGAAGTCTTCAGTTCCTAAAAAAAAACTCCCCTTTCTCTCTAGATTATATCCATTCATAATGTTGCTTCACTTTTCCCATATTTATATTACCCACTTTTAATGCTACATGGTGATTTTGAAAAAGATCCATTTCATGTAAGATAAAGTCCCATGTTCAGAAAATTGCCCTACAATACAAATAGCCCTGAATTCCAGTATTAAGTAGTTAGGAGTAAAAATGTGAAATTATAAAACAATTAGAATAAAAAACTTTTCTGCATACTTCCAAAAACAAATCAGAAAATACAAGGAAGCAGGGGGGATGAAGCACCCATTCACAAAATTTAAAAACAAAACCCCCAAAACACCACTAAATATGAAGAAATAACCCTAATAAGAAATATGTGACTTACAAAAGGAAAATGAAATTTTTCTGAGAACTATAAATGCAGTTATAGTTACACAACACTGTGAAATACATATTGTTGGCCAGTATCATAGTACTATGAAAATGGTTCCAGAGATCTTTTACAGAACAATGTGAAGATACTTAATACTAATGAACTGTACATTCTAAAATGGTTAAGAGAGTAATTTTATCTGTTTCTTTACCACAATTTTTTGAAGTTCTAAAAATAGACAAATCTGACAAAAACAACAATGGGGAAAGTATTCCGTATTTAATAAATGGTTCTGGGAAAACTAGCTAGCCATATGCAGAAAATTGAAACTGGATTCCTTCCTCACACCTCATATAAAAATTAACTCAACATGGATTAAAGACTTAAATGTAAAACCCAAAACTATAAAAACCCTAGAAGAAAATCTAGACAATACCATTCAGAACATAGGCATGGGAAAAGATTTCATGACAAAAACATCAAAAGCAATTGCAACAAAAGCAAAAAATTGACAAACGCAACCTAATTAAATTAAAGAGCTTCTACAAAGCAAAATAAACTATCTCAAGAGTGAAAAGATAATTCACAGAATGAGAGAACAGTTTTCCAGCCTATCCACTTGACAAAGCTTGATATCCAGAATCTACAAGGAACTTAAAGAAATTTACGGAAAAACAAAACAAAACAAAACAAAAAAACACAACCCCATCAAAAAGTGGGCACAAGATATGAACAGACACTTCTCAAAAAGAGATTTATGTGGCCAAAGAAACATATGAAAACAGCTCAACATCACTGATCATTAGAGAAATGCAAATCAAAACCACAATGAGATACTGTATCACGGCAGTCAGAATGGTGATTATTAAAAAGTCAAGAAACAACAGATGCTGGCAAGGCTGTGGAGAAATAGGAATGCTTTTACACTGTTAGTGAGGACGTAAATTAGGTCAACCATTGTGGAAGACAGTTTGATAATTCCTCAAGGATCTATAACCAGAAATGCCATTTGTCTCAGCAATCCCATTACTGGATATATATCCAAAGGAATAAAAATCATTCTATTATAAAGATATATGCACACATACGTTTATTGTAGCACTATTCACAATAGCAAAGACACGGAATCAACCCAAATGCCTATCAATGATAGACTGAATAAAGAAAATGTGGTACATATATACCACGGACTATCATGTAGCCATAAAAAGGAATAAGATCATGCCCTTTGCAGGGACATGGATGGAGCTGGAAGCCATTATCCTCAGCAAATAACACAGGAACAGAAAACCAAACACTACATGTTCTCACTCATAAGTGGGAGCTGAACAATGAGAATGCATGGACACAGGGAGGGGAATAACACACACTGGAGCCTTTCGGGATGTGGTGGAGAGGAAGAGCATCAGGATAAATAGCTAATGCATGTGGGGCTTAATACCTAGGTGATGGGTTGACAGTTGCAGCAAACCACCATGGCACACATGTACCTATGCAACAAACCTGCACGTCCTGCACATGTATCTCAGAACTTAAAATAAAATAAAATAAAATTTAAAAAATGAAGTTCTAAAAATAGACAGAAATTCTTAAAGTAACACAAAATTATTCGTATTACACCAAAGTACCCACACTGCAGACCAAAGAATAGCGTCATATTGACAACCTTGCTTTAAAATTTTTTTTCAGGCCATATTCCATTTAACCAAATCTAAAGTACAACAAAAGTAGCATTTTAAATCAATAGGGAAGAAATAATTATTCAATTAATGATGTTGAATCAATTTGTAAAATCCATGGAAAAAATACATAGATAATATATCATAACATATACAAAATTAAATTCCAGAATTAAGTAGTTAAGCCTAAAATGTGAAATTACAATACAACTAGAAAAAAAACTATAGGTAACTATTATCTGACCTCGCAGCAAGAATATTTTTATAAAAATAAAAAGAATAGAGGGAAATAAAAGAAAGAAAAAGGAGAAGATATTGAATTTATCTTCACCAACTGAAATAATTATCATTAATAATTGAATTACACAAAAATTAAAACATTAAGTGTGTTAAAAAATAATCCACCATGTATAAAACCAAAAGACCAACAAGGAGACAAAATGAATTGCAAAATATCTGACAATGGGTTGATAATCTTTATAAATAGTTTGCACTTATCAATATGTAAAGAACAAATAACAGATACGAATACAGAAGTCACAAAAGAATAAAAAAATTAATATGTTCAATAAGTACATGAAAAACTGTACCATCTCAATAGTAATTAAAGAAATAGCAATACTTATGTACAGACTTCTTACTCCATATCATACATAGCTTTAACTGTTGCACGTCTGCTTTCTATCTGCTTTCTAATTCCATCCTCCCACAACTGTTTTAGGTAGAAACTAAATTTTTTGCTATTTTCCAGATGAAAAAACTGACATGGAAAGGTCACATTCCAAGGCAAGGTAGTCTCACTTTGGAGTGGCTGTCTTACTCCCTACACTATACTGCTGCCTAAATAAAAATAAGGGAACACTTACACAGTTTTGGTGGGAGTGTAAATTAGTTCAACCATTGTGGAAAGCAGAAGCAGTATGGCAATTCCTCAATGAGCTAAAAGCAGAACTACCATTTGATCCAGCAATCCAATTACTGGGTATATACTCAGAGGAATATAGATCATTCTCTCATAAAGACACATGCACATCAATGTTCACTGCAGCCCTATTCACGATAGCAAAGACATGGAATCAACCTAACTGTTCATCAATCAGACTGGATAAAGAAAACGTGGTCAGATACATCATAGAATACTACGCAGCCACAAAAAAAGAATGAGATCATGTCTTTTGTAGGAACATGGGTGGAGCCGGAGGTTTTAACCTTACCAAACTAACGCAGGAACAGAAAACCAAATACCCCATATTCTCACTTATAAGTGGGGGCTAAATGATAAGAACTATGAACACAAAGAATGAAACAACAGACACTGGGGTCTACTTGAGTGAGGAAGGTGGGAGGAGGGAGAGGAAGAGAAACAATAACTATTGGGTACTGGGCTTAATACTGGGTGATAAAAAATCTGTACGACAAACCTCCGTGACACGAGATTACCTACGTAACACACCTTCACATGTACCCCAAACCTCAAATAAAAATTAATAAAAAGTAAATAAGTTAATTAACTAATGAATTAAAAATAAAAAGGAGAAACCTTTTTACTGTATTGAATGTTGTCTAGGACAGGCCTCCATAACTAGGTCCACAAGCCAAATGCCCGGCTCACTGTTTCTGCACTGCCTGCAAGCTAAGAATGAATGTTTGTTTACATTTTTTAATTGTTGAAAGCAAATTTTAAAAAGAGCAATACTTTGTGACACATAAAAATCATATGAAATTTAATTTCAATCTCCCTAAATAAAATTTTATGTATTGTCTATTGTTGCTTTTGTGCTATAATAAAAGGGTTGAGTAGTTGCAACAGAGATCACACGTGGCCTACAAAGCCTAAAATATTTACCATCTGGCCCTTTACAGAAAAGGTATGCTAACTCCTAATACAGGATATGGTGAACTGAACTCTTCTACGTTGTCACTGCACTGTAAATGGCAATCAAATACAATACAAAGCAACAACTATGTATCTTCATACTTGTATACCCAGTAATTTTAGTTTATCACAATAAAATGTAAATTTCATAGGAATTTGTATGCAAAAACATTGTAGCACTGTGAACCCAGGAAGTCTGACTCTAGGCCTCCTAAGCTCAGGGCTCCGTCTAGCATGAGTTCTGCACTTAAATATTGAGCCAATGTCTTGACTCCCAAGGAAGTAAAACAGTTTTCCACATTTGTCGAGTAACACCCATTAAAATTGGCATTCCTGAAGTCCTATTACTCTGAACTGCCAACACCTTGATATGATTACTACCAAGGTACATGACATATTTATTTCAAAATACATTGTTTTGGCCGGGCGCGGTGGCTCAAGCCTGTAATCCCAGCACTTTGGGAGGCCGAGACGGGCGGATCACGAGGTCAGGAGATCGAGACCATCCTGGCTAACACGGTGAAACCCCGTCTCTACTAAAAATACAAAAACTAGCCGGGCGTAGTGGCGGGCGCCTGTAGTCCCAGCTACTCAGGAGGCTGAGGCAGGAGAATGGCGTAAACCTGGGAGGCGGAGCTTGCAGTGAGCTGAGATCCAGCCACTGCACTCCAGCCTGGGCGACACAGTGAGACTCCGTCTCAAAAAAAAAAAAAACAAAACATTGTTTTGATAGGTTGAATCATATGAAACTCCAGATATTTGAAAATTTGTGATACATTAAAATCATGAAATTAAAAGGTAGACACAGTTTGAACATAAAATCTATCCTAAATATGGATGAACCCAAAATAGAAGTTTACTTTCAGCAAAATACCAACATTTGTCACATAAATTAATGTAATTTCTCAAATTGTAACTGTTTTATAGTTTTGTTGGCATTTAATTTGTAAATGTGTTTTATTTTACAGCTGTATAAGTGCTATAAACTAAGACATTTACTCCAACTTTGAATATATTTAAGTAACACTATGTATGACAAATATAATTAAGTCAAACTGGAAGTAAGGGTGTTTTCCTTTGAAAGGGGCCTGTATAGTTTACTTATTGAGAACCATGTGCATATCTCTTGAGTTGCACAAGCATCCTAGCACATAAGCTTGAGAAAACACAAAATGCAATCCCCTTTTGCTCTACTTCACAAGCTTGGTGTTGGTGGGGAACCACAGAGGGCAAGAATCAGGATGAGGAAGACAGCACAAAACAGGCCATATTCAAACACCCTCACATGGAAAACAAAACAATTACCTTGATGAGCCTCAATTTTCTCCTCTGTAAAATAGGGATGAAGGCTTACACTGCAGGGTTATAGAAAACATTAGAGGTACTGTAGAGAAGGTATATAACATATAATAATAATGATATCCAACATTTATTAAGCAGTTAACCCTTTGCCAGGCATTTTCTATGCATTTTATGTGCATCAATCTCAAAGAATAATTACAACCACCACACTGTATGAAGTGACACCAATACATCCCTGTTTCAAAAAGGATAAAGCTTAGGCACTCAGAGGGTTGTTCAGTAATCTGCCCAAGGTCAAGAGGCAGAGTTAAGACTTGATGCAAATATCTAACGACAGAAGGAAGCTGGTTTTCTTCTCCACTCTACAAAACGATCTCAACAAATGGGAACAATTATGATTCTGATGTCTACAGTTTACTAGGACAAGAAAACATAAATATTTCTTCTTTTAAACCCAGTCACAGCCCTTCTAGCATACCACAGCCCCTCTAGGGGCAGGTGGGTGGCAGGGGGATCCAAGCTGCTGGGGTGACAAACTATTCCAAAACATTATTTTCAAGTTGGCACTAGACTTCTCTATATAAAATCTGGGGCATACGGAGCAACTTTATTTTTGAAAGGCTTCAAAATTCTAGCCAACAACAGTGTAAACATCCATTTCCTCTTCACAATAATTTGAAAGGTCACTCCCCCAGTTTCCTTCCTTTGTGATCCTGTAGTTGAAAATGCTAGACCGGCCGGGCACGGTGGCTCAAGCCTGTAATCCCAGCACTTTGGGAGGCTGAGACGGGCGGATCATGAGGTCAGGAGATCGAGACCATCCTGGCTAATACGGTGAAACCCCGTCTCTACTTAAAAAATACAAAAAAAAAAAACTAGCCGGGCGAGGTGGCGGGCGCCTGTAGTCCCAGCTACTCGGGAGGCTGAGGCAGGAGAATGGCGTAAAACCCGGGAGGCGGAGCTTGCAGTGAGCTGAGATCCGGCCACTGCACTCCAGCCTGGGCGACAGAGCCAGACTCCGTCTCCAAAAAAAAAAAAAAAAAAAAAAAATGCTAGACCAAGCCACCAGACATGAAGACAAAGTATTTAGGCGAAGGAGCCAGACACATCTTCACCAAGGTTGTTGTACAGATGAAAAACTACTTAGTAAACACTGCAAAGTTGGTAGCTTGAATACCAGGAAGGCTGTATTTTCAAAACTAAGACTACTTTCTTTCTATCTTCTATGTTTCCCCTGTTTAGAATGCAGCCCTAACAATAAACTTCAATTGCATTCCCCCTTGGCAAATGGGTTTGTTTTCACTTTGAAAAGACAACCAAAATGATTACTATAACAGAACTATAGAATGTTTAGCAATGGAAACCAAAAAGGTTATTAGGTGACATAGTTCCCAACCACCCTTACACTCCATGCGCTGGAATCGAGTATATATTGTAATGAAAAATAAAGGTTTTAAATTTACAATACTGACCTCTCTCAACTTGTCTGAAGAGAATCTAAAATGGCCAGTAGGAGTGTATAACTCCCAAAATGCTTAACCAAAACTGGCTTTTTTTTTCTCTACACACCTGCAATATTCAAATGGTGCCACTGTACAAAATATTATATAACACGCTGTAACAGCAGGTTTAAAAACAAATATAAACCCCTTCAGGGATCAGTACAGCTCTTATCACCTTAAAAGAAACAAACGAAAAACTTACAGACACAATTAAAGCTATTTTTCACGGACTACAGAGAGTATTTGGGGAAAATTATTAATTATTATTAAAACACAGTTTCAAACTCATTATATGATGCCAACATTACCCTGATACCACAACCAGACAAAGATACATTAAAAAAAGAAAACTATAGGCCAGTATCCCTGATGAACATTGATACAAAAATCCTCAACAAAACAATAGCAAATAGAATGCAATTAACACATTATAAAGATCATTCATCATGATCAAGTGGGATTTATTCTAGGGATGCACAAAAGGTTTAACATACACAAATCAATCAATGTAATATATCATCTCAACAGAATGAAGGACAGAAATCATATGATCATCACAACTGATGCTGGAAAAGCATATGATAAAATTCAACGTATTTTCATGATAAAAACTCACAGAAAACTGGGTCTAGAAGGAACACACTTCAACATAATAAAAGCCATATGTGACAGACCCACAGCTAGCATCTTACTGGATGGGAAAAAACTGAAAGCCTTTCCTGTAAGATCTTTTTGACAAGGATGCCCACTGTCACTATTGTTATTCAACATAATACTGGAAGTCCTAACTAGAACAATCAGACAAGAGGCAGAAATAAAGGGCATCCAAATTGAAAAGAAAGAAGTCAAATTATCCTTGTTTGCAGATGATATGACCTTGTATTTGGAAAAACCTAAAGACTCCACCCAAAAAGTAATAGAACTAATAAACAAAATCAGTAAAGTTGCAGAACACAAATCAACATACAAAAGACCAACACACAAAAATCAGTAGCATTTCTATATACCAACAGCCAAACAATCTGAAGAAGAAATTTTTAAAAATCCTATTAACAAAAGTCACAAATAAAATTCACTACCTATGAATTAATCAAAGATGTGAACGATCTCTATAATGAAGACTATAAAACATTGATGAAAGAAATTGAAGAGGACACACACATACATAAAATGGAAAGATATCCTATGGTCATGGATTGGAAGAATCAGCATCGGTAAAATGTCCATACCACCCAAAGCAATCTACAGATTCAATACAATCCCTATCAAAATACCAGTGAAATTCTCCATAGAAGTGGGAAAAAAATCCTGAGATTTATATGTATTCACAAAAGACCCAGAATAGCCAAAGCTATCCTGAGCAAAAAGAACAAAACCAGGGGAATCACATTAACTGACTTCAAATTATACCACACAGCTATAGTAACCAAAGCAGCATGGTACTGGCATAAACACAGACACATAGACAGATGGAACAGAACAGAGAACCCAAAAACTAATTCAAACATCTAAATGAACTCATTTTCAACAAAGTTGCTCAGAACAAACATTGGGGAAAGGACAGTCTCTTCAACAAATGGTGCTGGGGAAACTGGATACTCATATGGAGAAGAATGAAACTAGACCCGTATCTCTTACCATATACAAAAATCAAATCAAAATGGATTAAAGACGTAAATCTAAGACCTCAAACTACGAAACTTCTACAAGAAAACATTGGGAAAACTCTCCAGGACATTGGTATGAGCAAAGATTTCTTGAGTAATACCCCATAAACACAGGCCACCAAAGCAAGAATGGACAAATAGGACCACATCAAGTCAAAAAGCTTCTGCACAGCAAAGGAAACAATGAACAAAGTGAAGAGACAATCCACAGAATGGGAGATAACATTTGCACACTATCCATCTGACAAAGGATTAGTAACCAGAATACATAAGGAGCTCCAACAACTTTACTGGAAAAAAAAATCTGATAATTCAGTTAAAAAATGGGCAAAAGATCTGAATAGACATATTCTCAAAAGACATATAAATGGCAAACAGGTATATGAAAAGGCACTCAACATCATTTATCATCAGATAAATGCAAATAAAAATTACAATGTCATCTCACCCCAGTTAAAATGGCTTTTCTCCAAAAGACATGCAGTAACAAATGCTGGTGAGGATGTAGAACAAAGGGAACCTTTGAACACTGTTGGTGGGAATGTAAATGAGTTCAATCACTACGGAGAACAGTTTGGAGGTTCCTCAAAAAACTAAAAATAGAGCTACCATAAGATTCAGTAATTTCCTTTCTTTGGGATATATATGTCTCACTGCTAGGTATAGACCCAAAAGAAATGAAATCAGCATATTGAAGAGATATCTGCACTTTGTTTACCACAGCACTGTTCACAATAGCCAAGATTTGGAAACAACCTAAGTATCCATCAACAGATCAATAGACAGAGAAAATGTGGTACATATGCAGAATGGAGTACTATTTAGCCATAAAAGAGAATGAGATTCTGTCATTTGCAACAACATGAATGTAACTGGAGGTCATTATGTTCAGTGTAATAAGCCAGGCACAGAAAGACAAACTTTGCATGTTCTCACTTATTTGTGGGAACTAAAAATAAAAACAATTGAACGCATGGAGATAGTAGAACGATGGTTACCAGAGACTGGGAAGGGAAGTGGAGAGGTTGGAGGGGGAGTGGGGATGGTTAATGGGCATAAAAAATGGAAAGAATAAGTAAGATCTAGTATGTGATAGCACAACAGGGTGACTATAGTCAATGAGAATATAATTATACATTTTAAAATAACTAAAAATGTATAATTAGGTTGTAACACACAAAAAGTGTGTGAAGTAATGGATACCCATTTTACTCTAATGTGATTACTACATATTGTATGCCTGTATCAAAATATCTCATATGCCCCATAAATATATACACCTACAAGGTACCCACAAAAATTAAAAATTAAAACAATTTAGAAAAAAAATTTTAAAAGACATGATTAGGTATGAATCAGAGTGGATAATATTAATGGCAGTAACAGTAGTTAACACCATTATAGTAATTATAGAACTAGCAGTAGTTTGTCATTGTCATCACAGTAGTGGACTGAGTGCTTGCTGTGTGCTGGTCTCCATTCTAAGTGCATTACATGGATGAGCTTATTAATCCCCACATGACAAGCTTGCCAGAGTGACACAGGCCCCCAAGCCAGAGTCTGTGGATTCAAATCCTGGTCCCAGCACTTAGAACCTATATGACCTTGGACAAACTACTTTAACCTCTGTGAGCCTCGTTTTCCAACATCTACATGAGAGGACACCAAGAGGAAACTTATTTCTACAACAGCAATGAAATCTAATATGTCTTTTTCCTTAATTTTTTCCTACAAAAAATAATAAGCAGAAATAAACAATCTATGGCTGTTTTTCCTTTAGTGAAAATCTTGATGCAGCAATAATAATGAAGCAATTTAGTGAAAGTACAGCAAGTTAAAATTAACAGGAATTGTTGAATTATAAAATAAGTTTATGTGAATGTTCAGAATTTCACATGCAATGTTTATCAAGTATTTCATTTATTTTTCCTTATATCAGGTGTCCCCAGCCCCCTGGCAACAAACTGATACTGGCCTTGGTCTGTTGGGAATAGGGTTGCACAGCAAAGAGGTGAGCAGTGGGTAAGCAAGCCAAACTTCATCTGTATTTACAGCCACTCCCCATCGTTCACATTATCACCTGAGCTCCACCTCCTGTCAGATCAGCTGGGGCATTAGAGTGTCATAGAAGCAGGAACCCTAACATCAACCGCATGTGAGAGGGATCTAGGTTGCAAGCTCCTTATAAGAATCTAATGCCTGATGATCTGTCACTGTTTCCCATCACCCCCAGATGGGACAGTCAAGATGCAGGAAAGCAAGCCTGGGTTCCCACTGATTCTACATTATGGTGAGTTGTATAATTATTTCATTATATATTACAACGGAATAATAATAGCAATAAAGTGCACAATAAATGTAATGCACTTGAATCATCCCAAAACCATTCTCCATCCCAGTCCGTGGAAAAACTGTCTTCCATGAAACCAGTCCTGGTGCCAAAAAGGTGATGGGCTGCTGCCTTGTATCATATGGGAAACTAGCTCCACACCTAATTTACCATTTTAGTAACACAGAACAAATCCATCACATTTGTGGTTACCCTTTCTTGTATGTGTATTGTATCATGCCGATATGGGCTGAGTTGTGTCCCCATAAAAACAAAAGATGTTCAAGTCTTAACTTCCAGTACCTGTGAATGTGACGATTTGGAAATAGGGTCTTTGCAGATGATCTAGTTAAGATGAGGTCATTGGGGTAGACCATAATCCAATATTACTGTGTCCTTATAAAAAGGGGAAACTTGGACACAGAGACAGACACACAAAGAGGAAGACAGGAAAGATGATGTGAAGACACAAGGAACCATGTATAGGCCAAGGAACATCTGAGGCTATCAGAACACGAGAGAGGGAATGGGACAGGTTCTCTCTCACAGCCTTCTGAAAGAACCAATCCTGCCAATATACTGATGTTGGACTTCTAGCCTTAGAACTCTGATACAATACATTTCTGGGGTTTAAGCCACCTGGTTTGTGGTACTTTGTTACAGCAGCCCCAGGAAACTAATATGCAGGTTGTAGATGAAGTTGGCGCAACATTGCAAAGTGTGGCTGGAAGCTTAAGAATCCTCAGAGTTCCAGCAGCACACACATACATGACTCTACACTGTGTGAAATGGTGTGAAGAACCTGCAATTTAGATGAGGATATGGACTACACCCACCTAAAATACTAAAAATAATGTCATACATTTGCTTAAAACACTTTGCACATGTTGTACTTCACTTTTTCTTCACAACTACACTGAATGAAAGAAGGGAGCCTCGGTATCTTCATCTTATTGACAAGGAACCTGAACGTTGACTGTTTTGGCCAACGTCACATGTATACATGGCAGAGCAAGTACTGGTACCAAATCTTTTCTAGGAAAAATGAATGCAATCATGAATATTTTAACTTGGAACAATGGTGGCACTTTAGAAGTAGTTCTTCTTCAAGTGACTCAAGGAAGGACAAAAATAACATCACATAGACTGAGTAGGCCGAGGGGTTCTGTGATCCAGGTAAGCTGGAATAAATCAGAAGAAACAGGTAGAAAAAGTAACTCTTCAAGGAAGTGATGGAAATAGGCCAATAGAAAGAAAAGAGGCTTCATGATGAATAAAAAGAATGGCAAAAAAGAAAAGGATAAATTATGTGGAAAGCCTAAACAAACGTTAAAGGGAAGCCTTCAACTGAATAAGAAGTACAGAAAGGGTTGTAACAGCATGTGGGGTTGAAGTAAGATTGGGGACTCTTAGCTGGGCTGATGAAGGGGTTGTCATTGACAGGATAGACAAACAGTTACCACTGACAGTTTTTGAGTAGGATTTGCTGTGGTAAAGGAAGCTGTTCTAGTAGCTGTGTTAAAATCAGTTTAGTGGCAGAGCAACCTGGGATTGTAATCGATATAGTAAGGGACTTTGAAAAACTGATTAGGACTGAAGATAATGACCCCATATAGACGCTTTAAGTTTTAGCTACCAGCAAGACATTCTTGACACTTTTCTTCCCTCACCCCCTGTATTTCTGGACAAACTGGTCATCTTGGTATTCCTTGGTGGTGGAGGTGTAGAGGCAGAGTTCCTTTGTTCCAGCCTCAATATCTTATACCTGTTACCTCTGCTTAGTAGTTAGCTCCCTGACTTCATCTGTGTTTTTCCTCAAATGCTACCTCTTCAAGAGGTTTTGTTGACCATCCTATGTAAGAGGACCCTCTGCTATCATTCTCCATTCCCTTATTTGCCTAATTTTTCTTTACAGGACTTATTAGTACCTGATAATATATATATATGTATTTATTATATATATGTTTTTATTATGTATATTACACTTAATGATTATCTGTCACTCCCATTAATAATTAAGCTCCATGAGTCCAAGGACATTTTATATACTGTTCAGAGTTTTATTTCTAGAGCCTGGCACAGAGATTAGCATAAAGTAGGGAGTCACTAAATATTTGTTGAACAAATAAAAGAAAATCCCAACTTGTTCCTGAGTTCAATTAATGGTATTCCCCCCAAAACACTTTCAATCCATCTTCACTGCCACTTCCCAGTATCCACCACCAGAGTGGTACACACTGTCATGTCAAACTAAATTCACGCAAGAGCTATCCAACTTCTCCCCACTGACACTCACACCCCAATCCAACTCACAACCCCACAGATGATCTCACCAAAACACTAATCACATGAAGTCCCCAGCTCCTACCTAAAACACTCTCCATTGTTCTTATGAGGGATACCAAATTCTTCACGTGGCCAGCAAGACCCTGTGTGGACTGGCCCCAGCCAAGGGGTCCAGCCTCAGTAGCTCTTCTCTCCCCTTGACCCTCCTCAGTTACTTGATTTCATTCTGTTCCCTTCTGTAAAGGGCCTCTGCACAAATGGCAGTTCTCTCTGCTTTCTGGAACACTTTTCTTCCTACCCTATCTCACATTCTCCTACTCACACTTCAGATATCAATCAAGTGTCACTTCCTCAGGTTCCTATTATATAAGCCCACAAAATTGTACTGTTCTATTCAGAGCATTTACCTCTGCTTGTAATTATACATAATTATTTGTTGTTGCTGTCGCGTGTATATTTTATTAGTGATTGCCTTCCTCCTATACTCTTCACTCCATGATAATGCAGACCAGGAATTTTTTGCTCATTATTGGATCTCTGGGGTCAAGAATAGTGCTAGGTACATGGCTGACACTGAATGAGTATTTGTTGAATAAGTGAAACCCAAGAGCTAGACGTCACTGTCAAATACACAGATAAAAAATTTTTCCACTAATACTGAGGTAAAGCTGAAGGCAACGATATTAGTGAAAATCTGTAATAGGACTTAGAGCTATTATTAAAACAGAAGGAGAGGGGAGGAACCCAGGGCAATGCAAACTGTAACAGTGCTAACTATCTACTGGATAATAATGGGACCAAGAGAGTCTGTTTAATTAGGGAACTAGACAAGAACTAGTTCAAACAATTTACTGACACCAGGTAGTTATGACTTAGGTAGTGACAGTAACTAGGTGAAAGGTTACATTTACATATCCTATTAACAGCTCCTTGACTCATCATCAGTCTGCTCTGGAAACATTTATCTGTGCAGAGAAACCATTAAAACTTTCCTTGGCATTTTCTATTATAAAAATTCTGCAAAAAGTCCTTAGTTCCCTGGAAAATGTTTTAAAGACATTTCACTGTGGTCGATTAGGCATACAGTAATAGCTAAGTGAGGCAGGGGCCACAGAGGAAATGGCATATAATAGAAAGAACCACTTCGCTCCTGATTAAAGTTACTCATGTGCAGCTTGAGAAAACGTACCCACTAGAAAGCTCTGAGCACTACAGGGTATCACGGGTTAAAGGACAAGGCCTAATTTTTTTTAAGCCTCATTGTTACTGCTTTATTCCGAAAATACGAGAACCAATATAATTCTAAATTCTCCCCAGGGAAAGAAGGAGTTTATTAGTTTACTTTTATTTCCTTATTTCAGACTTCTTTTAAAATAAGATGTAGCATTGATGAGCATAAAAAAAAAATCTAATATTGCTTCCATTCATTGAAACCCATCAGTGACTCATGCAATAAACAGCAAGTCTCCTGGTTTTGTTTCTGAAGAGGGCACACCAACAGTTTCAACAGCATACTCCAGTTTTACTGGAAACAGTTTTCAAAAGATGACTTACCACACCCTGCCTGAGAAAGGACAGCATGAAACTGGCGAAAATTCTGATCTTCAGAAATACAATAGAAAACGAGTATTTCCAATTTCATGCTGTTTATATGAAGAGAATGGAGGCACAAGGCAAGACTAGCCTGAAGCACAGGTAAGAACTGTGGCAAATAAAAGAGAAAGGAAGAATGAAAGCACACTGAACAAGTGACTTTACCAGATTTAGAGGGGCTGAGGAAGGGGGATTTGGGGGAGACAACCAGCCTTTTCTACCCCTACAGAAATAAGATTTCAAAATTCACAATTAAAAGAAAAAGACATTTAACAGAGTAATGGTTTTAAACTAAATGGAGAAAAATCTCACTAGTTAACAAATGCCTGCTGTATGCAAGGGACTCTACCTTTACACAAAACCTAATAGCACATGACTTCGACTCTCCCAGAATGTACTGAATTTGAAAGGAATGTCTATGAAAATAAGGCTTTGTTGATGGAATTATGTAAATAATAGGTATACATATAACCTAAAAAAGTTTTCTTCCAACACTATAGAAGCCTCCAATTACATGCAACAATGATCATGTTATTCAAAATTAATATCTTCATAAAAGTTCCCTTCAAAAGAGTTCTAAAAGGTAACAACCTTGGCAGCTTCTGGGTGCTATGTATATAAGCGCTTAAAAATAATAAATGCAATCTTTAAAATATTCTAAACTTCAGACTTTTAAAAGCTTGAATTAATCTTTATATAAGTAAAATTTTACTGCACTGCAAATGAGTACTATTTTAAAACAAACTTACTTTGGCATAAATAAGTGAAATTCTCAATATATGAAATTTATGATAAGGCATTTTTAGCCACGGAAAAAGCAGGTAGTAGTATGATTCTTCCATAAGGGCCTCAGACTTTACTTTATTTATTTCTACCACTGTTTTTGTTTTGCTTATGTTGTACATGCAGCAGTGAACTATACACTCAATGCAGGTAAAAACTGTCCTTTGTTACTGCAACTGTTGGCTGGACCTATCATTCTTTGTGCATTTGCTTCCCAGTACTTGTGGTCCACACTCTCCACAAAATGAGCTTCTCCTATCTGAAAGGGAAGCAGATCTGCTGCTTTGATTGTTTCTTGGCATTTCCCCCTAATTCTGCGGCGTCATTTAAAGTTGTATTTTAAAGTATTATGTTTTCTATTTTTTGAGTCCAGTTTCCTCCCTTCTTGAAGCTGTCCTCTTAAACTCCTGAACAAGAGCCATCTGGAAATCTTGTTCCTGTCCTCCATCCTTTCTGTGAGTACATGCCAGCAGAGCTGGGTTGCAGCAGGCACTGCCTAGGTGCTGCTGGACTGGCTATGCTCCAGACCCTCACTGTTTTATTTTTTGTTTGTTTGTTTTGTTTTGTTTTTATTATACTTTAAGTTCTAGGGTACATGTGCACAACGTGAAGGTTTGTTACATATGTATACTTGTGCCATGTTGGTGTGCTGCACCCATCAACTCTCACTGTTAATATGCAACTCTTGTCCTTTTGTGTTAAGCATGGTTAGCAGACGAAGCTCAAGACAGTGTTCAGAAGTTCAAGCTCCTTTGGGCACAGATCCTAATCTCACAGTCACACATGACTTGAGTAATGTCATTTATATGTAGAACTTCTGCTGCCACATGTCCCCAGTCTGCCCAGTCTCCAAATTGACAGTGTAGATACTTTTCCACTTCTTTTCCCCAAGAGGCCTGAACTAAGTACTGTCTAGGTTATCCAAACAGAAATATTTCTTTGTATTAAAGGGGCTCCTATGAATATAACATGAAGCCAAACATCATTTTCATGCTGTCAAAATCAACAACTTCTACTGTCTCTACTCATCTACTAACACAAACAAAATTTGTAGCTTTAAACCAGCAATGTCCAATAGAACTTTCTGCAACAATGGAAATTTTCGATATCTTCTCTGCCCAGTACCATAGCAACTAGCTTCATACGTGCTATTAAGCATTTGAAATGTGGCTAGTGCAATGGAGGAATGGGTTTTTAAAATCTTATTCCATTTTTAATTAATTTATACTTAAATTTAAACAGACAATATGGCTAGATTGCTCTTAATAATTAAGGGTCTGAGATTTTTACCCTACTTGCAGGCTAACGAAATTAATGTGCCACAGTTTCATGACGATGCTGGAAGAAGACAGAAAATTCTAGGGTCAGAAACAAAGGACTATACTACTCACAAAAATATCAGCAACAATAGTATCAGCATAGTTGTGCCAATCTCCTGAAACTCGGTTCCCCCCGTGTGATGTGAAGTGGATACTCAATGCATTGTCAGAGGGGAACCCTGAGCTTAGGGTCTTGAATATTTTAAACTGGACAGTAAAACCTACCTCCGCTTTGCTTCGGAGGGAAAGAATACCTCTATCTTCTAAAACTATCTACTATACAAATATCTTTGAGAAGAGAGTCCGGGATGAAAGCAGGAAATGCCTTTGCTCATAAGACATGCAAAAGTCTGAGTGACTAATGGAGAATTGAATCCCAACACAGGGGTATCATACATATCTCTGAAGTCCACTCATCTCCCTCCTGCTTGAATACCTTGCTTTTAGCCACACTTCTTCCTATGACCATGGTAAGCTTCCAAATGGTTATCCTTCTTCCACCACTGCCTCCTCCCACTCATTTTCTATACAGTAGCTAGACTGCATCTTGTAACACAAATCTCATCTTGTTTCAGTCTTCAATGTCACCCATTGTCCTTAGGATTAGGCCACCCCTCCTTAGCAAGTTCCACAAAGCCAGCACTTCCCTTGCTTGTCCGTTTAAGGTTTATGCCTTTAGTCACATTACACTCCTCTCATGTTCTTACATGTAGAGGTCATAAAGTGGGAGTCCTAGGTTGAATTCCAACTACATATTTGTCTGGTTTGGCCCATAGAACAGTTTTTAAAACATTTGGGCTATTTCATATTTGGGAGATTTCATATTTATAAAATATGAATTTTAAGCTCCTCTTTAGAAATCAAGGCATCTGGTAACACTTGGCCTGCATCCCAACCTGACAATACTTGGCTGAAACTGAGTATCTACTTCTCCCTTTAGACAGTCTGGATTCTCCAGATTGCCACGCGTCTCCCTCCTGCTCTTAACCTATGTATTGTTTTACATTTTCTGCCTTACTTCCATTCTAAGGCATCATGCTCCCTTTGGTCTCTTTCAATCT
The DNA here is from genome assembly GCF_000951045.1 of Mandrillus leucophaeus. Classification (NCBI taxonomy): domain Eukaryota; kingdom Metazoa; phylum Chordata; class Mammalia; order Primates; family Cercopithecidae; genus Mandrillus; species Mandrillus leucophaeus. The sequence continues at coordinate 301,135 of NW_012107164.1, forward strand.
TCCCACTTCTTCAGCTGCTAACTACCACTCATGCTTCAGGTCTTTGTGTATTCATGCCACTAGGAAGTTTTCCTTCACCACCACCAACCCAATTAGGATGAAATGATGCACTGTGTGACATTCACCTATCCAGGACCCTGCCATCCCATCATATCTTCCGAGGTTCTCTGCACTACCCTTATCATGACATGAATCACATGGCATTATAATTATTTTAAATTTTGTTTCTAAATTTATAAGTCTCTGTTTATAGATCTGCATCCCTGTCTACACCTTCAAGTCATAAGAAAGTGACTACAACTGTCTTGTATACTATTGGATGTCAGTGCCTAGGAAAAAGCCAAACATATAGTGTGGGCAGAATAAACACTTGTTGCATAAATGAATGAAACAAGTTAGCTGAGGAAAGGCTACTTCAAAATACTGGGGAAGAGTGTATTTATATTTTTATATGTGTATTTATTTTTAAAATGTGGACCACCGAAATTCCATTCCTTCCCCATCTCCCCTTACCCTAGAGAAACTAAAATAACTACTTGAGTCGTAGCGCAATAGTTATATACTGGCAATGTGCTAAGAACCACATGTGGATTAGTTCATTTAATGCTGACAACAGTCCTTTCAGGTTAGTACTTCATTATTCCCATTTTGGAGAGTTAAATCATTCAACCCTGGATAAGATGAAGGCCTTATTCTCCACAACACTACAGTAAATTGTAGGGATGCATGATGACTTAAATTTCTGCCAGGAGACCTGAGAGCACATGACACCAACAGCAACTATATTCACAGCCCGTCTTTTGAGCTATTTGTATGGTTTTAATAATTAGCTTTCACATTCAAATGGTAAGGAAAGTACTTATACACACAAGAAGCTTTCGTGGCTATTATACCAAATGACACAGCTTCCAGGGCAGTAACAAGAATCTTTAATCTCATTTCACAAATAGAAAAACAAAGGTATGGAGCAATAAGGCCAAGTGTAAAGTTAACGTTATGTCCCTCAGGCTGTCCCCCAGCCTGCCATGCCTTAATGTGACAGTCCAAAGCCCTCAAAGCGCGGTATGTAAAGCCTAATAAATTCTGCACATAGCAGATAAATAAATTCTTCCTAGGGGGAAGAAAGAATCAGAGATGTCACTGAGTCACAAAAAGTACAACCTAGGCAGAAAGTCAAGATCTCTGGTCAATCTTTTCCAGGTGGAATTCTTGCTCATTCTTTGCCCCAAAACACACACACACACACAAAAAGTTTTAAAAAGAAGCTAAATTCTAAGAGGTTGTTTTTTTGTTTTGTTTTGTTTTGTTTTGTTTTGTTTTTTTGAGACAGGGTGTCTGTCTGTGGCCCAAGTTGGAGTGTGGTGGCATGATCACAGCTCACTGCAGCCTTATCCTCCCAGGTTCAAGAGATCCTCCCTCTTCAGCCTCTTGAGTAGTTGGGACTACTGGCGTGCACTACCACACCTGGCTTTTTTTTTTCTTTTAATATTTTTTGTAGAGAGAAGGTCTCACTATGTTACTGGTTCAAACTCCTGAACTCAAGCAATACTTCCGACTCAGTCTCTCAAAGTGTTGGGATTACAGGCATGAGTCATCACACTTAGTCTCACCAAGTCTTGTAACTTTTAAAGTCAAATTTCCAGAGAGACTTCAGGACCCACCAGGCCTTTAAGTGTTCAAGTTCCAGCTTATTAAAAATATTACATTAAATATCTGTATATTTTTCTAGGCATTATAATTTCCTTCCTGAAGGAGTTGAGAAAAAACTGTATGTGGGCACCACAATTTTATTGACGTGTTGAATGAAGTTAGAATTAAAATGTCTATAGCTTTTAACATATGATTAGCACATCATACATGTGTAGAATGCTTTCCTAAGCTTTCATTCTAAAAACACAGAATTCATTTTATTTCCAAGTGCACCTTGATGAAGTAGAAGCACATGGCATTTTATTTTTGAAAGCAATGTCTTAGCAAACTTGTTATTTCTTCCAACTATTATGTAAACGCACCAAATTATTATTTATTTATGTATTTATTTATTATTTTTTGTGTTTTTATTTTTTGAGACAGAGTCTCACTCTGTCACCAGGGCTGGAGTGCGTGGAGTGATTTCAGCTCACTGAAACCTCCACCTCCCAGGTTCAAGCGATTCTCCTGCCTCAGCCTCCCAAGTAGCTGGGATTACAGGCGCCCGCCACTATGCCCAGGTAGTTTTTTGTATTTTTAGTAGAGATGGGATTTCACCATGTCAGCCAGGCTGGTCTCGAACTTCTGACCTTGTGATTTGCCAGCCTGGGCCTCCCAATGTGCTGGGATTACAGGCGTGAACCACCGCACCCAGCCAAATGATGATCTTAAAGGGCCTTTGATAATGCATTCTTGACCTCATTCTACTTGCCATGTATAGTCATTAGAAGACTGTTCATATAAAAATATGAAATAAAACGATATAGTCTTTAAGTTACATTGGAAGGCCCTTTAGGACAAGGAACATACTCTATATCTTTATATCTTTAAAGCATGTAGCAGAGTGCATCGCACAATGAAAATGCCTATCAAGTCAGGAATGCAGGAACGACAGGGCTTACCATTTAATATCAATTTTAAAACTGATTATTTATTTTTGAGACAGGGTCTCGCTGTGTCACCCAGGCTGGAGTGCAGTGGTATAAACACAGTTCACTGCAGCTCTGACTTCCTGTAAAGCTGATTTTTTTTTTTTAGGCCATTTACTTGCTTCATAAAGTAACTAGAATGGCAAGAACTATGCTTTTTTGTGCCTGTGATTATAAACTGAAAATTTACAAACAATATGTCACATGTTATTTGAGCTAAATGTCTGATTTTACCAAAATGAAGGCATCCTTCCTGGATTATTAGAATTAGCAGTAAATTTAAGTTTGCACCTAGAATAGAAAAGAGATTGTAAATAATGTAAAACATCTGAAGCAAACAAAGTCCAATAAGATCTTCCTTCTATTTAAACTTCTATGACCGCAAAGGCACAGGATGTAAGGTCCATAGCTTGGTACACAGGGATTGGTGGGGAAAAGACGATTTCAACTCTGAACCCTGATAACCAGCTCCAGGAACACATGCCTTTCAGCCCCGCAAAGCTACTGACCAAATCTCCCAGAGAGATAATCACATCTCAGCCAAAGGACACGAACTCAGACGATCAGAACACAGGACCCGCCATCAGGCAGCTGCACGAGACAAGAGACCGTGCTCAAAATCACGTAATACCCTAAGTCACCCCAAGGGAGCCCCACAACCACCCTCAGCTGCGGGCAGAGCTGACGCATATTTTGCAAATGACAATACAGAGGTTCCGATGGGGCGGGTCCCAAGGCCACACAGCTGGGAAGGTGACTGAACCTAGACTTAACTAGTATCCCAAGTGGTGGATACTTCCCATTCTGCCTGGGCGATCGCGCTTCCCCCTCGTATTACACTCCGAGGCTGGTAAAACGGCAGGAAGAGAGCAAAGCTGGGCCAGGACGGGAAAGAAAGAGGGGAGGGAATTTCCACTGCTTCCCGGCACTCGCCCCCACTCCACACCCCAGGTTGCTACTCCGCGGCGGCCTCTACTTCCCCAAACTAGACTCAAGGGCGGGCAGAGGACCAAGGAGGCTTTCTAGGCGTCACGGAGAGTTCTCCAAGTTGGGGACAGAAAAGGCGAATGAACAAATTGTACCCCCTAGGGTGAGGGCACAAGGAGAAGTGCGGAGGTGAGAAGGACAGGAGGGGAGGACGACCCCTCACAAACTGACCAGGAACTTAATAATGATGGTGAAGTGTGGTGAGAGAGGTTGGGGAAATGCGAGAATGGCTCAGTCCCCAAAATCCTCCCTGGCCACAGCGCTGGATCCCCGCCCCATCCCCCCACCCCCGACCCGGGCAGCCCGAGAGAAAAAGCAACAACCTCCTGGGGCACCAGGAATTGGTGGCAGCAGGATCCCGAGCCTGGGCCCCCTTTCGCACCCCCACCCTCACCCTTGCCCTGCCCGCCTCGCAGTGGCGGCAGCGGCAGCAACACCAACCTGCGCGGCCACGGGCTCTGTCCGGGACGGAAGCCGGAGCCTGCGGGCGGCGGAGCGGCGGGCGGAGTTAGTTGGAGGCTCCGGCTCCCTGGGCGGGGACAGGCTGAGCACGCGGCGGCAGCGGCGGTGGCGGGGGCTCCCTCCCTTCGGCGCGCGCGAGGCCCAGTCGGGTCTGCCGCTCGCCCTCGACTCCTGGAGCAGCTCTCAGTCCCTCCCCAGGGGCGACTCCCGGGCCAGCCCCGCGCTCGCCTCCTCCACGCCGGCTGCCTCTGCTCTGCCCTGCCTCTCTGGGCGGAGGGGCCTCGGGGCTTGGGAACTGGAGCCCCAGCGAGTCCCCAGCGACTGCCCGCAGCTTCCCGCGGTTTCCCTGCGAGGGTCGCGTGTGCTGAGTATCAGAACTCACGTGCGGGCCAGAGGTAGCCAAGAGCTGTAACTCTTGCCCAAGTGCCCCGGGGAGGGGAGTGAAGGCCCGGCCTGAAAGTCTCTGACCCTCCCGAGTCTCGTGTCCCTAGAAGCAGCCCTGCGAGGTGGCCACGACAGCTGCCCGGAGACAGGCAGAGGAAAATGTCCGACTCTCCCTCCGCCCAGCCTCGGGCCAGGAGAACGTTTCCGGAGAGAAGGAAGGACCCGTTGACCCCCAGCCCTTGCTCCAGCCTGGATACTTGGCTGAGTGCATGGAACTGGAAGGGACGGCAGAGCACCGGGGCTGAACGCATGGGAAATGTGCGATTTCTATTGACACCAACCCCTTGCCCGGCCCCTGGATTCAGGCCACCTCGCTCAGGTCTGCGCAGTGCTTCCCAGTTCGCACCTCCGACCGGAGGAGGGAGGTGAGTATCCCTTTCTTAGCCTGGCTTCCCGCCTCCATCGGTATCCCTTTCTGCGAAACCTTTTTAACCTGCAGAGTTCCCAGCGCGCACACACCGATCACTTCGCCCCTAAACTGCGGGCAGGGAGCTCTGGAGCCATCCACATCCCCAGCCTCACCCCAAGGCAGGAGAAAGCAGGGAGCCGCGCGTGGGGTGGTGGGGGCGGGGCTGGAGAGTTCCAGTAGGAAGCTTTTATACCCAAGAGGCTTGATGATGTGCAGTACTGACCCCACACACAAATTGATATGCGTTTAATTGAGGGCAGGTATTTGCCAGGGTCTCTCCCCATCTGCAGGTAACCGTCTGAGTGCGTTCACCGTGCCTCTTCCATCCCCAGCGCCAGCCCAGCCGCCTCTCTTTCTCCCAGAGTGCCATCCTCCTCTCCCTCATGCTCTCCCATCCCAGCTCCCTGCAGCGCGGGTGCCGAGCTGCTCCAGATCCCCGGCACCCAGCTCTGGTCTTTCCAGACAACTCCTCCCCTTCAGAACCCGGTGTGGTAGCGGGGAGGTTGAGAGAAGGGACACCGAGGAAGATAAAGAAGGAGAAGCCAGTGGACTGGGAAGAAGGTAGGAAAGTGCGAACCGAAGGGGTACGTGGAAGAGGAGCTGTGGGAAACGAGGCAAAGCCTTCAGGCTCTAGGTGGATTCCCAGAAAGAAAATCAGTTTCTTCATAGGGAAACCACCAATGCTCGCTGTAGACCGATTGGAAAATCCCTACAGAATCCCTAGCGAGCAGTGGCGAGACTAGTCAGGGCCTAGAGCATGCGTCCACGAACTCCATTCACTTCCCAACCCAAATTCCAAGGTAGGCGGATGACCCTCGTTCTGGAAACTGATTCTGACAAGGTGTGAGAAGACACGGAGCTGAGTCTGTTTATGGATCCCCGGGCTGTTCTTCATCTTTAGACATCTCCTAAGTCACTTTATGTCTTCCTGCTGGTCTGGGTTACTAAGGAAAGCAAGCACTTGAGACCCTCCCTCAAATACGTCCTCTCTCTCTCTCTCTCTCTCTCTCTGTGTGTGTGTGTGTGTGTGTGTGTGTGTATGTGTGTGTGTGTGTGTGTGTGTGTGTTGAGAGAGAGAGAAAATATGGAAAGGCAAGAGTTCTAGGCTATGGTGTTTTGTAGTTTCTTTCTTTCCTTCTTTCTTTCTTTCTTTCCTTCTTTCTTTCTTTCTCTTTCTTAGTTCAATTCGGTACACTGTTGTGCCAAGATGATTTTCTTGTTTAGTGGTGACTATATTTTTGCCTTAAAAAATATGGGAGGGTAGTTGGGACAACGCTTCTAAATGTAACCTAATGGTAACCTCTCACACCCTCAAGATCCTGGTTGGCACAGCCAATTTTAGCTGTGCTGTCAGATACTCAGTAGTGCACCCCGCCTCAGAGCCTCAGACTTACAGCCTCAGGGCATTCCATCCTGTGTGCAGGCCAGCTTGGGCAGTGGAGCCAACCACCTCCACTTAGGTAAGGAGAAGCCTCCCTTTTCACTCTCCTCAGGGCTCCACCCCACCTGAGATTGTCTCTGCACTCTGTGTCATTACAAAACTAGTCCTTAGTGTCCCAGTTTTACTTTCAAAAATACTACATCCAATTTAATTAAAAAATCTCTTTCCCTCCCCCTGCTTGTTCCCCCTAATGCTCAAAAGGCTAGGCCATTGAAAGTTCAAAAGGGTAGAAATTTCTCCTCTTCTTCTCATCAAAAGAAAAATAGTCCTTGAAAGAACCTTATTAAACTTACATCCTTTCTGAATATGGCAATCCCTTGGTATTGATTAGTTATTTTAATTTTATATTAATGGTATGATCTTATTGCAAAAGGTGACCAGTCAGCTGATGAAGATAAAGGGTCTAGTTTCTTCCTGGAGAAATTCTGACAGCTAAAAGAAGGGGAAGGTTGATTTACAGACAGGAGAATTGGTCTCCGGCAGTGTTACAAAGTAGATGGAGATGGACATTCCTTTGTAAACCTCCCTCTTTTTTCAGTTTTCTTTCATAGCAGCCTTGTCCACCTAATACTGCCAGTTCTCCAAGCCAATTTACCTCACACAAAAGTGTTAGGGACTTCAGATTCTACTTCCTACTAGTGTTTGCCTTGAAAGAGAGCGACATTTCAAGCAGAAGTGAGAGAGTAAAGGAGGATTCATAGAAAATATTTCCTGTACCCTTTATTTTTAGACTTTTCTCATAGTCATTTTATGTAAAGATGGATCTGATGGACAGAACTTACTCTGAACAACTTGCCAATTGTTCAGGCCTATAGGCTTCTTTGAAAAGTTTTTAAAAATGCACCCTTTCTCATTTCACAGCACTTCAAGCATGATCTAAGAGTACAGAAGGTTACGTTGAAGTAGCAGAATAAGCTTCAAAATGGTTATATCAAACAGTCAAATTTGCTTATGCATATTCAGAATGACAAGAGAAAATATTAATTTCAATTAAGAAGTCATCAAAAAGCACCTTGTGGGCCGTATAATGAGTAGCCCCACGTTAAAGTAATACATGTTTTTTCTTTAACAAATAAATTTTCCTCTGAAATATAGACATCTGTCATGGAGTCAATTATCTTGCACAGCTTGTGCTATAAAAGCACATAAAAGCAATAATATACTACATTGCTTATTTGAAATTGATCAGGAATAGGCAGCTGCATGCTGGCATGTCTTTAATTTCATGGTGTTAAGAAAAGACTATAGAAGTATGAAACAGCAAACCCTTTCCTACTGGAGTACTAATTCAATTACCTATCATGATATATATAGGAGGAAAAATTTTCCTCATTAGCTGGCAGAAACACTATGGGACTATTTTCTCGTCTTACTCTGCTAACCTCTGCAGCGAGAGCGTGAACATAAAGTTTCCTTTGATTTTTTTTTTTTTTTTTTTTTTTTTTTTTTTTTTTTTTGAGACGGAGTCTGGCTCTGTCGCCCAGGTTGGAGTGCAGTGGCCGGATCTTCTCAGCTCACTGCAAGCTCCGCCTCCCGGGTCTACTCCATTCTCCTGCCTCAGCCTCCCGAGTAGCTGGGACTACAGGCGCCTGCCACCTCGCCCGGCTAGTTTTTTGTATTTTTTAGTAGAGACAGGGTTTCACCGTGTTAGCCAGGATGGTCTCAGTCTCCTGACCTCGTGATCCACCCATCTCGGCCTCCCGAAGTGCTGGGATTACAGGCTTGAGCCACCGCGCCCGGCCAAGTTTCCTTTGAAAACAAAGGGATCACCACACTCTGATCAGCTCCAGGGGTGTGCAGAAGAACAAAGTTAGAAATGGTATTCTGAGGACATAAATTATCATTTAAATGAGGTGAACATTTATGAAATGTATGCATCAAACAGATCTCAAGATTTGAAAAGTGGAATTACAGGTAGTTAGACCAAGTTGAACTTCCTTGATGTAATGCAAATGTGAAACCTCTTTCTTTCTTTTCTCAGGACGACTCGCATTCTCCCCTCTATCACTGCATGCTGCACACATAAATAAAACAACAAAATATTTTGCAGAAAGCTCTGCCAGGTTAAGTATACAGAGCCTTCTTGAATATCCCATATTACTTTATCTTGTGACACTTTAAAATAGATTTGAAAAAAAAAAATCTTAAGGGGAATATTTTAATAGCTTCGCAGAGAGTAGAATGTATTATCATTATGGTACAAAGGGTATCATTCATTTTTAATTCCTTGCTCCACAGGTGTTCCCTGCCCAGACTGTGGTTGACACTTAGAGGGCCTAATTATGATTCATATATCCCACATTCCCCAGAAATTGGCCCCTCTAACTTCATACAATGCTGTTATTCAGAGGAGAAAAATACTTTTCAGTGCTACTGGCTAGACGTAGTGATTCTCAATCTTGTCTACATATTAGAATCACCTGGGGAGCTTTAAAAATCCTGCCACCTCAGCCCTGCCTCAGACTGGCCTCAGACCCAATAAACAAAAATCTCTGGGGGTGGGGCCTGAGGATAGGTGTTTATTTAATTCCCTAGGTGGTTTTTTATGTATAGTCAGGGCAACCATCTGTAGAGTATAAACACTTAGCAAATAAAACTATTCTTTGTTAATATACTATTAAATATGAACTACCTACCTATTAGATGCAGTTAAACAATTTTTTTAATTAAAAAAGTTAATTTGATTTGACAAGGTAGGTTCTCCATGCCAAGTTATGTCGTCTCTACCTACCTCAGGTTTCTGGCTGTGCTAGCAAGGCTGGTTCACAAGGAAAATCCATGACATCTCAAAAAAGAGACAGCAACATATCCATGACCTACCCTCATTTTGGTGGATCTGTGACTGGAATCAAAGCCATAGATCACTGTAGGAAAAGAGACATGGGGGAAATTGAATCTTACAGGTCCTAAATTCCCACAAGTAATCCCCTTTAGCTATTAAGCCATTATCCAATTTCGCAGTTAAAAAACAGATACATGCTATAATTAATTCTTTCTATAAAGTCCAAGGTCTAGAAACAAAATAATTACAAGGACAACCAGGGTCATCAATTTTATGTAGATTCAGCACTAATGAAGAACCAAATATTTGATTCTGAAAAAGGAGTGTGAAAATGCTGCTGGCAGTTTCACATAAGTAGTTAATACATTCAGTATGCTTGTGGAATGAAAATAGCCTAACACAAAGAGAATACATGATAGTTTATATAAATAAGATAATATAAACCATAAAAACTTTGTCCATACACAGTTTAGTATGGTGAGGTAAGGTGGAATGAGGCGAAGTAGGAAGATACAAGGGGAAAATGTGTTGATAGAAAATGGAAACACTGGAGAAATTGAATAGGCTAATGTTATTTGACTGGACAGTAGAGATTACAAGGTCAAGTAAAGTCTAAGTAAATACTGTTTTCTCTACTGGCTGATATGAAGAGATTACTAGCAGCCTAAGAAATTGGTATGATGGTGATGGAAGCTAGAATAATCATGGAATCGCTTGAAGTTTCTGGAAATCAATGTCTGTGACACTCAAAGTTCCAAAAGCTTTGATTTTTTTAATAAGAAATTTATTTAGTTTTTCACCAGATGGATGAATTTAATTTCCTAATAAAAGGGAAGAAATCCCTCATATTTTTCAAGTGAAAAATGTACAAAAAGGTATTCATGTATATAAATTAAATTGGAAGGATTGATAGATTCCTTTAAATTATTTGAGTGGTCTCAATTTTGTCAAATTTAGGAAATGCATTATACTTTTCTGGATTTTCCCAAATAAGCATGTAATACATTTACTATTGGAAAAAAAATGATGAATTTTATTTTCAAAGGGCATAATCTGCCTCCTTTGTCATAATCTGTTTCTTTTCAATAACGTGAAAACTGAAAATGAAGTATATTTGCTACACAAATATAAAACTACACAAATAGTTTTCTTGCTTGTCATATTTGTATTCTTTTTTATTTTGCAGCCGTAGATTTGTGTCTCTATTTTAGATTCTTAATGGGATAGCATTGGAGATTTGTTTTCAACAGGAAAAAAACCCCAGATGTATAAAGAATGACATAGATTTTCCAGTCATATTTAGCAGCAACAGAAAACCACATAAGGGTATTGAAATTTTTTGATTTTATCACAAATAGAGAAAAGCTTTTCAAATTAGCCCACAGGAAGTCAGAATACCTGCTTCTCATTATTGTACATTTATTGGTATTAAGCTGTGTGACGTATACATTACTTCTCTCTGGGTGTCCATTGTTTCATCATACATTGAGGTGTTGTTCTAGAGGACTGCAAGTTTCTTTTAGCATAAAATTATTCTATGAGAAAAATAACACAAAAATTAATGCAAGGAAATGCCTTGAGATTAGAGCTCTGTGTTTCGGAAAGATTGATGGCTAAAAGAAACAACTATTTTTAAATGCCGGTGTTTTCTTAATGCCTGACCCACCAGCCATGATGCTGTTGCCTGTTGCCGGAGGTGGTTGTGCCTGGGGATTATTCACCAACAGTTTTACTCTTCAAAGATAAGGGTCACAGCCTCCCCAGGAAAGGACACCGGATAAATTGGATGCTTTTGTATTTGAAGCAGTTATAGGAAGGGAATGGTGAAAGTGTACTCTGGCCATTGGCAGCCAGGTTGGTCCCAGCAGCAGAGATAAAAGAGAGATGGTCAGTAGGGGAATCATTGTGTAGGGGTATGGATGAATCACTGGACAGCAATAATGAACATCCAAGTTTACTTTCCCTACCTGCATTGTATTCTTTTTCTCATTCCTGTATACTGGTCTTTGCTGAGCTTAGAAGAACACAAAGAAAGGTGTGGGTCAGTCTTTGGGGAAGAGATATAAGAGCTATTTGTTAACAGCCATGGCAGTAGAGAAATGTTGGTGACATGATCTGACTTACAGAAGAGCCTGGGGTAGCAGTGCAGAGGGAGAAGCAAGAAAGAACACCATAACTAACTTGTGGACTATATCATGATCTTTGTGAATTGCCTGGGAAGGGGAACGTGATAAAAGGCAGGTCTTCCTATCAATCTAACTAGGTGGAAGATTGGATTACTGTGTGAGTATTAAAGGGAAAACACTGGAGGGTGGTACTAGTGAGGGCATTTCGGTTACAGGAGATCTTCTATTTGTTGAATGCCTACTATGTGTCTTGTTGAATGCTTATTGTGCTATGCCCCTCACTTATTGCAACTTTCTTTCCAGAAAAAAGAACTTGGAGAAATACACTAAATCAAACGGCAGGTTTCATTCATTCTTGGCATGGTTGCTCCATTAATCAATGCTCCATGGCTGCACATTAATAAGCATGAAGCTTTTATTTTCCATTTTCGTTTTTTTTTTAATCCATTGTAGCAGTAGATTAATGGCCTCCAAAGATGTCCATGTTCTAATCCTTGGAACCTGTAAATACATTACATTTCATCACCAAACGAAAGGGAGTTTGCAGATGTGATTAAGGTTAAGGACCTTGAAATGGAAAGATTATCCTGGATTATCCAGGTGGGCCAAGTCTAATCACATGGGTCCTTCAAAGTAGAAAAAGAAGGCAGAAGAGTTGGCCAAAGAGATTCAAAGATGGAAAAGAAGTTGGAGAGATGAGAAAAGAGGTGGACCAGACTATTTCTGGCTTTGAAAATAAAGGGGACCACGAGCCAAGAATTGCAGGTGGGTTTAGAAACTGAGAATAATTCCAGGCCAACAGCTAAAAAGGAAACAGCTTCCTTAGTTCTACAACTGGAAGAAACAAGTCTGCCAGCAACCTAAGTGAGGAAGGATATGGATGCACCTCTAGAACCTCCAGAAGAGAAGACAGCTCACCAACATTTTGATTTTCACCTGGAGACACACACTTTGGACTTCAGATCTACCGAACTTAAGTTACAAAGTTTGTATTGTTCTAAGGTGCTAGTTATGTTATTTGTTAAAGCAACAATGGAAAAGTAGTATACCCACTACATCTAGTATGAAAGCTAAGACCCATGCCTCTTCACCTTTGGCTCTCAGTAGCTTATACAGGACTGACATTTAGTTTGTGCACAGTCAACACTGGAGGAGAAAGGAAGGTAAAAACATAGGGCAGGAGAGACGAGAAAAACCATAAGCCTTCATTTTCTGTAAGTATTTTTGGAAAAGTGAAAGAGAAATTCTATAACTAGTCAGGGAATCAACACCAGGTATGGAATTAGTGGGGCAGAGGAGTGGGATGGAAGACCACCACATTGCAGCTCATATTTTGAGAAACTTACTGCATTATACTTCTGAGTGGATGAATACACACTAGCATAACTTAATAGTTCATGCCTGCTATCTATCTACCTGACCACCCTTTGCCAAAAAGCCTAAGAAAAGATTATTAGAATGGTTACTCTTTCATTCCAAATCCAAGTAATAGTTTTAGAGCATAATTGATTTGGAGCGTTTATCCTCTGCACTAGTATTGCCACTACAAAATTGACTCTTGCAATAATCTTATCCAAATGATTGAAACATGCATCTGACCACCCATGCATTCCCTTACCTGTCAACAATTATCTTTCTAGGTCAAGTTCCTGTTATTTGTTTTAAACATTTTAACTGGTGAAATATATCACAACTACTAAAGAGTATATAAAAGTACCTGTATTATATAAATATGTGATAAATATATAGTATATATTATGTATATTCATTTTAAATATAGTATATGTTAAATATAATATAAAATACTATATTGTATTAAACATATATAATATATTTAATATAGTATATAAGTCAAAAAGTGAATTCTTATAAAAACCTCCAGCTTAAGAAATGGAATATTGCTAGAACTTCAAAAGACCCTGTCACTTCTTAGTCGTGCACTCCTCCTTTCCTCAGAGGTAAATGACATTCTGAACTTTATTATCATTTCCTTATAGGGTTTCCACATTTGTTTGTATTCCTAAACAAAATATAGTCATTCTATGTTTTTAAAATTCAAAAACATGCAATCAATACAATTTGCAAGGAAGTTTATATATGTGTACACACACAGATAATTAACAACATAATTAATATATATAATTCTCTTGTGAATTTTTTTTTCAGTCAACATGTTTTGGTGGTTCTTAGATGTTGGTGTAGCTGTAGTTACTTATTTTCATTGGTCTGTGTGCATACACTACAATTTATTTATTCTACTCTTAATGAATATTGGGTATTTCCAGGTTTCTACTGATACATGTTTTCTGGGGCATATATGAAGAGTTTCTTTAGGAGTGTACGGAATTGCTGGGCCATAGCATATGTGCTTGTGCAACTTTACCAGGTAATGCCAAATTGTTTTTGTAAAGAGGTTGCTAATTTCATCCGTATTACTTTTCTAATTGAAAAGGCTCTTAACTCGTCTTTCCGCCTTCAGTTTTTGTCCAAATTAGTCTACCTTGTCCACTACCATTAGTCTGGTCTTCCTAAAATGTTGTTTTCAGAATATGTTTTCCTCACATCCTAAATTCAAGTTTTACTCAAGAACCCACTATAACAACTTACTCCCTACATCAGCGATCCCCAACCTTCTTGGTATCAGGGACTGGTTTTATAGAAGACCATTTTTCCACAGAGCAGGAGGTGAGGGAAGGGGGAATGGTTTGGGGATGATTCAAGCACATTACATTATGCAATTTATTTCTATTATTATTGCATTGTAACATATAATGAAATAATTATACAACTCATCAAAATGTAGAAGTAGTGGGGGCCCTGAGATTGTTTTCCTGCAACTTGACAGTCCCATCTAGGGGTGATGGGCGACAGTGACAGATCATCAGACATTTGATTCTCTTAAGGAGCATGCAACTTAGATCCCTCAAATGCACAGTTCACATTAGGGTTTACACTGCTATAAGAATCTAATGCTGCAGCTAATCTGACAGAAGGTGGAGCTCAGGCGGTAATGTGACTGATGAAGAGGGCGGTAATGCAAGTGACAAGTGACAAGGAGCACTATAAATACAGATGAAGTTTCATTTGTTGCCTGCTGCTTACCTCCTGCTGAGTGGCCTGGCTCTTAACAGACCACAGACCAGTACCACTCTGTAGCCCAGTGGTTGGGGACCCTTTGTCTACATCAAGAAATCCAAACTCTTAATATTTTTCAAGGGTATTCACATTCACTATTCTCAAAAATTTTGTGCTAATAGACTGATCTTTGTAGGTTTTTATCCTTTAATCCATATTTTTTATTGTCTTCAAGCTTCAAGCTCATAAAATCTCCTTGCCTAGAAACCTTCCCTTTCCTCTCTGCACTTAAATACTACTCATGATTCAAAACCTCATTGATGTCCTCTTTTCCTGTAATACCACCCCTGGCTATTTCCATCTGCTTCCCCTGAAGTCTCCCAGCACCAAGTGTATGTTATTCAGTCATCCTTTAAACCCAAATTTGAGAGTTCATGTTATATGAATTCCTGGTGTATGCAAGGAGAAAATATGAGGGACTTAAGAAAAGTAAGGAGTTTGCTTCAGAACAATATAGCCATCAGTTATATGCCTTTCTTCAAGCAGAGATTGGGTGACAATTTGTCATGGGTGCTTGAAGAAGGAATCACAGGTAACCTAGTGGCTTGGACCTGTTCATCACCACTGTTGTCTGTAATGTGTGATTCAGAATCACAAGAGATATGGCATGGAAAGCCCTCCACATTCTGATCTCAGCCTTCCCTTCCTCCTTTATCGGTCATCAGGCACTGCCAGGACCGTTTGTTCTAGTCCAACTGATCTGCTTCCTGTGTTCCAGAGACATTGTTCTGCCTTTTTTTGGGTTTCTGCTTGGGCACCTCCCTCTACATCAGGGACATTAACACCACACCCTGCTGAGTGAAGTGCTCTCCATCCTGCGAGAATCACTTAAGAAGCATTTCCAGACCACTTTACTTTACTATGATGCTCTTCTCTCATAAAATTATTGGTGCCTCGCATGTATTGCCTTATATTGTATGTGTAAACCTGAAAATCAGGAACTATCACTTAAACTCAGCCTAGCACAGTGACTACAACAGTGATGTTATTCAAAGACTAGCTCTTGATTGACACATGATTGATACTGCTGAAATAACTCTGATCTGTGTTTCTATTTTGGTTCTGTAGATGGCAGATCCATTTTGCATTCAAAGAAGGTTATCTTCTCTATGCTGAATTTACCCTCTTCAGCAAGATTTATGCTTGAATTCTTAACTGGAATATTGTTTTGTGATGATTATTTGTATTTTATTTTGTTTATTTTTTCTTTACTTTTTCAGCACACCAGTATAAAATACAGAATAAATGATCAGGATTTGGGGTACATACAATCCATGGATGTTGCCAGACTTCTATGTGTTCCCACAGTAGGAATACCTGGCATCTGTGATATTTCAATATGATATAGGTTTCCTATTTCTGACCTAATCTTTAAGCTCTTTGAACATTTTCTATTGTTGCTTTCTTTGTTAGACCTAAGAAATACCTGATTCTAATGCAAGATGGCATGGCCTAGGATTATTGAAAAAATTGTCTCTTCGTTTTCAAATCTTAGTATTTTTTGATGCATAAATTTTCTTTTAAGCCTAGCCTCATTTAAATGCTAATATCTGTTTTCATGCAGCCAGTTTCTTGTTCTCCTCTACATACCCTCAGAGCTGATCTGAGTGTGGAGATTCCATTCACTTCAAAGGAAGCTTCACGCTTGGATCTTCTCCACAGGGGTGCTCAGACTAAAACAAGAAATGATCCCTATAGCTTTTCTCTCCCTGCATTTGTGAGAAAAATAAAATGAAAATAAAGACATTTCCCAATGGATTTATCATTTTAAGTAATTGAATCAGTACTCTTTACTGACTCATTCATACACTATTGCTAGTTTATAATTGTGAAAAGCCTTTTTTAACACTGGGACATTAAAGGTATGTTGAGATGGTAGAATATGCTAGTGTACCTCTTACTTGCAAACAAACAGTATAGTATATTTTTTCCCTCATGTGCATGTATTGGGAATGGTCTCATGCTGTGAGAGATAATTGACTGCATGAGGGATAGACATAATTTATGTGCAAAAAATATTTTAAATGTAGGACAAAATATATTACTTCAACGAGGACATTAAGTGCCCAGTAAGATGTTTTTTGAGTGGTTTGTAAGTTGCAATTAATCCTTTCTTCATCTCTGATCTTAGATCTTAATTTTTTTTTTCTGTTTTTATTGTGAGCCTTAGAACATGCATGATTTTTATAGCTCATTAGTTTGGAGATACAAAATGATTATCTAAATCTCCACTACTCTTTTTTTCAAAAATAAAAGGCATTTTCCTTTATTTTTAGTATTTGTAATTAAGACTGTTTTCCCAATATTAGTATGCCTTAAGAGGACTTTAGGTGTAACCAAACTTAATTTGAATTGGAAAATGGTAATAAATATAACTATCAATTGAATTTTTATTACAATTTGTAAACCACTTTCGCATACCTTACTTCATTGGAAACTCACAGAAATTCTATGAAATGAAATTAATTTTATTCTTTTCCTTTCATACATGAGGGAACTCAGGATTAGATAAATCAAACTCACCCAGGCACTTACAGATCTGAAAAGAGCAGAACAAGGATCCCAACCCTGATTTTGTTTCTTTTAACCCCAAATTCTATTTACTATTTATTGTTGCCTATGAATGACATGTGCGTTATTCAAAAAAGCAGGTTTTGAATCTTGCTTTTTATTCAAATAACTACATTGTATAACTCTCTCTGTGTCTTAGGGGAAGAAGTGGCATGTTTTAGAAAAAATATATATGTACAGTATAGTAAAGAATAAAATTGAACAGTGTCATCTACTCACATTAAATCTATAACAAAAATAAAAGTAATCATAATAAGTATATTAGGTGTTTGCATAATAATGCTAAAGGATACTGTTTTAGACACTTTTTTCTCTCAGAATAAACTAGTTTAACAGACTTTTCTAAAGTAATCATAAAGCCCATATTTTTATGATGAATTTATCATCTGATTCATCTTAATGAAAGGGTTACTGCCATTTCCCTTTGGACTTGCATGGACATTTGAGATAAGAAAGAACCTATGGTTTCTATGGTGCCTTATGAATATCTCTGTCTTATATCCATAATATGTTTACTTCTTTATTTGCATCTGCTTTTATATACTAAACCTCAAACTAGAACTATTCTTATTGTTTTCTTTTTTGAAATATTTGTCTTTGTACATTTCTGGAGTGGTAAAGAAATTTCAATCAAGTGTCCATGGGACTAAATTATTTTTTTCTTTTTTCTTTTTTTTTTTTTTTAGAGGTGGGATCTGGTTCTGTCACTCTGTCACCCAGGCTAGAGTGCAGTGGCACTATCATAGCTCATTACAGCCTTGAACTTCTGGGCTTGAGCAATCTGCCCTCGTTAGCTTCCTGAGTAGCTAGGACTACAGAAGCACACCACCACACCCAGGTCATTAATTCATACTTTATTCAACAAATATTTATTGGGCACCTACCATGTGCTACTTACAGATGGTAAACAAGATTGGAACTAAAGAAGCAAAAGTTTTGTTATAACAGAGCAGTGGGCTGTCAAAATGTGATCCCTAGGGCTCTAGGGGTCTCATATACTTTCAGGGTGTCTATGAAGTCAAAACTTATCAAATAATATATTATGACATTACTTGCTCTTTCACTGTGTTGCCATTTCAATGATGATACAGAAGAAATGATGAGTAAAACTGCTGGTGCCTTAACAAGAATCAGGTCAGTGGCACCAAACTGGGTTAGTAATCATTGCCATTTTTATAGCTATACACTGGCATTTAAAAAATTAATGCCATTTTAACTTATGGATATCATAGATGTAGCAGTTAAACTAATTTTATTACATTTGACATGTGAATACCATTTTTTCATGTTCTGTGTGACAAAATGCGAAGTATTCGTGAAGCACTTCTTCTGCACACGAAGTACAACTAATTATTGTCTTGAGGAAAAGCACTTGTGTGATTATTTGAGTTGTAAGCTTAAATAGCCACTTTTCTATGCTGCACCATTTTTACTTGAAAAAAAATTACCGACAGAAAAAATAGTTATTTAGACTGGGTATCTGGCAGATGTTTTCTAGCTAATGAACAATGTGGGCCTGTGATTTCAAGGAAAATAGTAGTATTTATTGTCAATGATAAATACCAAATTTGAAACAAAAAACATAATTTGGGAAAGCCTGTATTTGCCAATGCTTAAAGACAACTTTTATAAAGTCAGTGATGATATTAACAAACTTTTTTTTAATATTCTATAATGGAAGGTGTCAACATGGGAAGATTTGCATAAAATAACTCGGTGAACAAATATTTTTGAAATTACTATTCACGATGTTACAAAGTAACTCTTGGGTGAAAGGTAGAGCTTGCAGTGAGACTGCACCACTGCACTCCAGCCTGGGTGACAGAGGGAGACTCCGTTTCAAAAAAAGCAAGATGAACCAACTGATTTTAACTAAAGAGTACAAAATACTCATTGATGTTATTTGTGATCTCATAATGTCACAAATCTTTAGGAAGCTACTTGTTGAGTTTTGGTACAGTATCAAGAAAAAATATCAGCAGTTAACTAAAATGACTATTAAAATAACCTACCCTTTTTCAACTATACATCCATGTAAGACCGCATTTTCTTTTATTCTTCTACCAAAACTAGATATCTTGAGAAACTGAGTACAGAAGCAAATAGGAGAATCCACCCATCTCTATTAAACCACGTGAAAGAGATTCGCAAATATATGAAACAATGCCACTCTTCTTACTAAATTTTTTGTTCTAAAAAATACTTTTTTCATAAAACATGAAATGTATGTTAACGTGTAATGGGTTTACCATTGCTAATTTTAAAGATGTGGTGAAAGTTTTAAATTTTTCTGTAATAACTTCCAATATGATAAATATTAATAGATATAATGTATATAAATGAGAACTCTTAGTGGAGTCAACTTAAAACTTTTTAATTAAACTTTTTATTATTTATTATATTGGTTCACGTATAGTTGTGAGAAATAAGATAGTACCAATGCACCCCAAATTTTTTCTGTAATAATTTCCAATATGATAAATATTAACAGATACAATGTATACAAACAAGAACTCTTAGTGGTCATTTTTTTTTTTTTTTTTTTTGAGATGGAGTCTTGCTCTGTTGCTCAGGCTGGAGTGCAGTGGCCCAATCTCAGCTCACGGTAACTTCCATCTCCCAGATTCCAGCAATTCTCCTGCCTCAGCCTCCCAAGAAGCTGGAACTACAGGTGCCCGCCACTACATCTGGCTAATTTTTGTATCTTTAGTAGAGACGGAGTTTCACCATATTGGCCAGGCTGGTCTTGAACTCCTGACCTTGTGATCCCTCTGCCTTAGCCTCCCAAAGTGCTGGGATTACAGGCGTGAGCCACCACTCCCAGTCTTAAAATTTAACTTTTCATTATTTATTTATTATATTGGTTTACATACAGTTGTAAGAAATAAAGCAGTACCAATGCACCTCTTACCCACTTTCCCTGATGGCAACATGTTGTAAAACTACAGTATACTATCATAATGAGAATATTGACTTCGATGCAGTGAAAATACAGAATATTTCCATCACCACAGAGATTCTGCATGTATTTATTTATAGGCACACTCACTTTCCTCCCATCCCACATTCTCCTTAAGCCTTGCTAACCACTAATCTATTCTTCATGTTATGTAAATAGAACCATACAGTATGTAACATTTTGGGACTAGCTCTTTACACTCAGTATAGTTATCTGGAGATTCATTCAAGTTGCTGTATGTATTAATAGTTTATTCTTTTTAACTGTTGAGTATTCCATGCTGTGGATATACCACAGTTTGTTTAACCATTCACCCGTTGAAAGACATCTGAGTTGATTCCAGGGTTTGACTATTACAAATAAAGCTGCTGTAAACGTTCATGGAACTTGTGTGAACATATGTCTTCATTTCTCTGGGGTAGATGCCAAAGGGCACAATTGCTGGATTGTATGGTTTTGCATGTTTAGTTTTTAAAAGAAATTTACAAACTGTTTTTCATTACATTCCACCTAGCAATGTGTGAGTGATCCAGTTTCCATGTATTTTTTTGCCAGCATTTGGTGTTGTCGCTATTTTTCATTTTAGACATTCTGATGGGTGTGTAAAGATAGTCATTGTGGTTTTAATTTGCATTTTTCTAATGGCTAAAGATATTGAACACCTTTTCATGTGCTTATTTGCCATTTGCATATCATCTTCAGTGAAATGTCTCTTCATTTCTTTTGCCTATTTTGTAATTGGATTGTTTACTTTTTTACTATTGAATTTTGAGATAGTTTACTATTTAATTTTGACTATTATTTGTGTATTTTTTATTACTAATTGTGACTTCTAAAAAATTTTGCTTGGATTTTGATAGGGATTGATTAAGTCTGTAAATTTGGGGATAAGTAACTTCTTTGCTATGTTGAGTCTTTTAATCCACAAACATGGTCAGAGAACATGTCTTGTATGGTTTCAATTCTCTTAAATTTGTTGAGGTTTGTTTTATGCCCAGTATATAACCTATCTTGGCATCTGTTCCATGGGTACTTGAAAAGAGCTTGTAGTCTGCTATTGTTGTGTGAAGTGTTTTATAAATGTCTATTAGATCCTGTTGATAGATAGTGCTGTTGAATTCTTCTATATTCTTGCTGATTTTTTTCTAGTCGTTCTATCCATTATTGAGGGAGATGTGATGAAGTCTCCAACTCTGATTTTGTGGATTTTTCTATTTCTCCTCCCTCCCTCCCTCCCTCCCTCCCTCCTTCCTTCCTTCCCTCCTTCCTTCCTTCCTTCCCTCCTTCCTTCCTTCCTTCCCTCCTTCCTTCCTTCCTTCCCTCCTTCCTTCCTTCCTTCCCTCCTTCCTTCCTTCCTTTCTTCCTCGCTCCTTCCCTCCCTCCCTTCCTTCCTCCTTTCCTCCCTTCCTTCTTTTCTTTCTTCTCAGTAATCTCCACAAATCTGTGAGCCAATAATTTATCTCATTGTTATGACAGTTTCAATTGGATTTCTGCCACTTACAATCCTAAGAGTCTTGGCTAACTTTCTACCTGAAATGTGATTTAAGTCCTAGACTATAGAGACATTCCAACTAATCATTTCATGATAACATTATTTCTCAAACTGTGACCTACAGACCTCTTCGTAAGGTGTCAAGAAAACTGTATATTAATTTAAGCATGTTCCTTTCAATTGTAACTTAAATTAATTAATGTAAAAATAGTCTGATTAATCTGGATGATTCCCTCATTAATTGAGAACAGACTGCCGTGTGATTTCATCACTTGTGTTCATCACATCATTTTGTGAACCAAAAATAAATAAATAGTGGTTATAGTTAGAGTACAGACTCTGGAACCTGACTGCCTGGATTTGGAATCTGACTGCCTGGATCTGAATCCTGGCAATACCTCTTGCAACTTATTCTACCTTCAATTATCAGCTCTTTGTCTGTGCAATATGAAATAAAAATGATAGCAGCAATCATATAGGATTGGTGTGAAAATTAAAGGAGTTGATATGTGGAGAGCTCTTGGAATATTGTCTGCCATATAATAAATATTCATTATGATTGTCTATTCATATTCATAAATAATGTGTTTGAGTCAAGTGAAGGGCATGTAACATCAGGTATGCTATAGGTTTTGCTGTAGTTTGAATAGAGAAAAATGGTAGAAGAAATAACCTATTTTACACATGTACAAGAGGAAATGTAAATAAGAATATTCAGAGCAGCACTGTTCATAATAGTGAACAATCCAGTACCCACTCACAAGAAAGTGGATGAATTAACTTCCGCATATCCATATTATAGAATATTATACAGTAGTTAAAATGGGTGAAGTGCAGCACCATGTGGCAACATTATATGGATGGATTTTAGCGATAAAATATTAAGCGAAAAAAAAACAGGCCTCCAAAGAGAGAGGTATTTATACATACACACATATATATATATAAAATCTCTTTCTATGAAGATAACACAAAAAATATATATATATTTCTTTTTCTATGAAGATAATGCAATAAAATATATACTTTTTTGGAATATGTAAGTAGTTAAACAAATACATGAAATTATGTATATGATATAAAACTATGTCTTTTAAAAACAAAAAGCATGATACACAAAGTATTTAGAATTATGATTTCTGTGGATAGGAAAAGCCCAGGGAATGGAATGGGAGACCCGTATCATTAGATGTAAATTATTGTTGGGTCCTCAGTTTTATTTTGAGCAGTGGATTTTCTGTTGTTTATAACATAAAAACCATAAAACCTAATTAACTTAATAAATAAATAAGTGAACACTAAATAAAAGAGGCCCATGAATTGATCAATGATGAGAATGTGTCCTGAACTAAGGACTATGATTTATCCAATTTGATGCACCCAAATCTCAATGAGAGACAGAGAAAGAAAAGAAGATGTGTTACACATGGCACATATTATTACATACATGTTGACAAACCTGGTTGCTAGAGCAGTGAGTATTATATTCTTGTTAGAAGGACCAATTTCGTTTCAGCAAAACATCATCTGTTGCATTAAGCTAATGGTAAGAATTTGAATGACATTAGGTTTATAATTTTGTGTATGTATACTTTTTAACTTTATTCAGTTTAATAAGCTTATATTCAGTTTAATATTTGTCCCAGTGCTTATGCAATGTGATTTCTAGCTAGTTGTAGTTTATACTTATATTAGAGATAATTTAAGTAACCATTGGAGAATCCATGAAAGTATTTTTACTTCAAAGGGATTCCATTCCTTATGCACCTTTAGGAGGCACCGCACTATACTCTCGACAGATCCTTTCTCAGTTTTCTTTATTCCAGAGATTCTCAAAATGTAATCCAGGGATCCTCAAAATGTAATGCCAAGACCCCTTCTGGATTATGTCACAGAAATTATGAAAGACCCCAGAATCAGTGAGGTTAAACTATAACAAGACATTTATTTGCTCTTATCACTCTCTCACAGTGTACAATGGACTTTTCCGGAGACCACATGACATGTGATATCACAAGAGATCAACTGCAGAAGCAGTAGGAGAAGCCAGAATTAAACTTAAATTCTGGCTATTAAGTCAAGCATTAGAGACATTTTCCAAAATGTAAAATAATGACACTTTTCTCACTAACTTTCTTTCATTGTAGAAAATGTAGTTTTTCTCCCATAAATATATTATTAGAGTGACCATGTATTGAGTTTATGATTGATATTTTTAAGTGAATTAAATAAATGTTTAAAAATTTATCAGTTTTGCTTTCTCATACAATAGATATCAATAGATGTTCACATAAACAAAGGCTCTCTGTGGTTCTCAATAATTTTTAAGAGAATAAAGGGATTCACAGACAAAAATTTTGAGAACTTCCCTTTTATCTCCCCTAATTTGTGTATTCTAACTAGAACTACACTGAAATGCATACGTCACGAAAGACTTACGCCTCACTCTACATCCAGCAGCTGAGAATGTATCCATAACTGGGAGGAAATAGGGGAAACACCAAAGGTTGTCAGGGTGACAGGCTCATGAGACAACTCGGAGGCACTCTCTCGGTTTCAAGAAAGTAGGTGAGCAGGTGTTCACTGTTGGAGAGGAAGATGGTTAAAATCTGTAGAATTCCTGAAAGAATAAACCCAGAATTTTCAAATGAATGGCATGAAAAGACACCAAAGACAACAGGGGAGAGCGGAAACAAGAATATGGTCATAGACGGCTACCCTTCATTTGGCAAGTCACCATGCTTTCCATGGCCTGCTGAGTGATGTCTGGTGGAGGGACTGTGGTCAGTTTGCCAGGAGGCCCAGAATATTGAGAGCAGGGTAGCATTTTTGTTTCAAATATATATGCATGTAAACAAACACAGACACACACGAACACACAGACACACACACACAATGAAGAATGGTCAGATCACAATCAGATACATATGAATCACTTTCCATAAACTCCTGGGGGAAAAACTGGATTTACTAGATAATCTCTATTTCAATATTCCATGAAAAATGAAGTGTCTGGTTCTTTCTTCTTTTCTTTTGGCACTCAAGTCACTGCAGTGAGATGAGCCATATTTCAAGCATTTATAAAACTTTCTAGTTTTATAAACTAGATTAAACCCCATGGGGATATAAATCTGGATAATAAACTCAACAAGAAATGCATTTTAAAGGGAATTGTATCATGTGTGGAGGGTTGGATAATGAAACCTGTGTGTGTGGGATATATATATGTATTTTTTATATAGATATATAAAATTTATTTTATATATATATAGCTTATCTTTTTTTGAGACTGAGTTTCCCTCTGTCACCTAGGCTACAGTGCAGTGGTGAGATCTCTGCTCACTGCAACTTCTGCCTCCTGGGTTCAAGTGATTTTCGTGCCTCAGCCTTCCGAGTAGCGGGATTACAGGCATGCGCCACCGTGCTCAGCTAATGTTTGTATTTTTAGTAGAGACGGGGTTTCACCATGTTGGCCAGGCTGGTCTCAAATTCCTGACCTCAGGCAATCCACCTGCCTTGGCCTCCCAAAGTGCTAGGATTACAGGCGTGAGCCACTGCGCTTAGCCATTTTAGTGCCTAATATGAGCTCAAAGCTTTTTATTTCATGAAACTAGTTAGCATCAGTACCATTCCACACCCTGCTTTTTTGGCCCTTCCACTTTGTTGTTTCCTCAGAAATAAATAGACACTGTTCATTTTAGGAAGATTTGGAATATTTTTAGACCTATGCATCCCATTCCTCATGTAATTGACAAATTACTTCTGACTCAGAATTTTTAAAAGAAATTATGCTTCCTTAGGTACTTTGCCAGTAAACCTGGGTTACCTTTATTGTGTCTTATGTGATTGTTTTATACAGATACTTGTTTTAAGCATATAAATACCATCCACATAACTGAATAGATGAGAGGATTCAGAGTCCCTGGCATGTGCAAAGCTTGCCACAGACTGTCATTCTGTTTGGTATCTAAGAAGGAATGTGTCAATGTGACTATTTTTTCTCTTAACTCTTTGGAGGTACGCAAATACAGAAATTATCTTATTTCAACAGAAGACCCCGCTGGCAACAAGAAAGCGTGAGAATCTTTAAAGATCTCATTTAAGGATAGAAATTATCCCACAAATTCCTGCAGGCTTAAGAACCCTTCAGGATATTTCTCTGGCAGTCCCTCACACTTGCCTCCCATCCTTTGCCCACCTCAGCCCCCAATCCTAATAGCTCATCCTAAGTTTCATTGCCTTTAGTAGAAAGAGAATCCTGCTGAGATCCAAACTCTCCATCCATCAGGACACAGTTCTTTTAAATTGATGTGCTGAGCTTCTAATATCAAAGAGAGGAACAAATTGATTTAAAAAGTTAATAAAATACCAACTATATGAATTCTAAAGCAGCATTTAGGATTTCTGTATTCGATTACATTTTTGTATCCGCACAAACAGGCACTGCAGATAAAGTCGAGTAGAAGAAGGTGCAATGCTCACTAACATGCTCAAATTCTCAAGGATAGTAAGGATGGAGCCAGACTTTGCACATTGTCATCTAATTCTATTGCTCTTGCTCTTGTCCCTTCATGAATCTTCACAGCAATTTGCGCTTGCAAACACTCCATGCTTCTCATCTGTATCTACCATAAACAATAAGAACAATATTTTTTTTTTCTGTGAAGCGGTTAATACGGCAGTTCTCAGAATTCCAATTTTGTTTTAAAATGCACTCAATGGAAAACTGAAGCAAATATATGGAAATGGTTGGAAAATGAGATTTAAAAAAAAAAGCATTTGATACAGAGTTATAATTGCCCATCTAACTAAATGCTCTTCTTTCTGCCTCTTGTCAATATTTATTTTTATATTTTTGTCTCATAAACTCCATTCAAGCAGATGGACCTGAGAGCTATTGTTCTGATACTATACTCTTCTCTAATTATTTGAGAAAAGAAAAATACTTTCACTTAGACAAAGAGTTTAATTGGTTCTAGGATCTTTATGTTCACAGATGATGTTGAGCTTCATTAGCAACTTCCTCTTTCCTGGGTCTGCTTTCTTTTTTCACATATTGTCCATCAGAAAGATAAATCATCCTTTGTTTTTATTATAATAATTCAAGTTTACATTGTATTGGTCAAAATGTTAAGACATTCATCGAGAATACCACATAAGAGATTATTTATTTCCAAGATGTCACTCTGAATTAACCTAAGAGCTTGAAAAGGAAAATACCATTTACTGATAAGGTTAAATAAAATGGTGACATGTTATGGTAACATACTCTGTTCCATTGGAGACTTGTTAACATAACTTATTTGTGTGTAAGTGTGTGTATAATGCAAGCGTAAATGACCTTGCATGATTTCTAAGTTTTTATTTATTAATTTTTTCAAAAAATCTTTTAAACCAAAATGTCAATAATCCTTATATTGATGTTCCAAGTGAACCAAAACCATGTTTCTTTCTGTAAATTGCATTGGTTGGGGTCCTGGATTTGCAGTGGGCTTTTTAATGTACTTTCTTCTTAAAGTAGCATCCTTTCTTTCTTTTGGAATATGCCTGTAAGATAAAACTTACTTTGTTTTGGGCCAAGGATAGATGGGCTAATGCAATTCCAATACCAGTCAACATTTAGGGAGTGTTTGCAAGTGCAAATTGCTGTGACGATTCATGAAGGGGACAAGAGCAAGAGCAATATAATTAGATGACTATGTGCAAAGCCTGGCTCCATCCTTACTATCTTTGAGAATTTGAGCATGTTAGTGAATCTTTCTAGTCCTCTATTTTCTTATTTGTAAAACAGTGCTAATAATAGAACTTATTTCTTATGGTTGTGGTAAAGATTAGATGAGATAATGTATTGTAAGTGCTTAGCATACTGTCTGGTACCTAGATGTCCAGGAATTATAAACTCTAGTAGTAAGTTACAAATTGTTGATGTTACTCATTATCATAAAGACAGAGTACTTACTATCCAAGAGTTCCATCTAATGACAGGGGCAGCCAAATACCAAGCTAACTAATATCTTCTAAACCAAGAGTCACCTTCATTAGAAGAAGAACAAATAAGTGCAATTAGAGAATAGAAAGGTCCTGGGAAGGTCATATGGAGAAAAGGAAAGTTGAAAATGTGCTTAACACATTAGGAAACTGTAGACCTTTAACAGAAGAAGCAGAGGAAATACAGTCCTGGAAGAATGAAAGACATAAATCAGGATAAGAAAGGTATTTATAAAACTTAGGCCAAAAAAAAAAAAAAAAAAATCATGCGGCTAGAACACATATTGACTGTTATGATAGAGTGGACATTCCTGGTGTCAGACCCGAGAAGAAAGAAAACTCTGAAGTTGACCCCTGGGAAGGTAAGAGAGGAATCACTTCTCTCTGAATCCCACTGTGATATGGTTTGGCTGTGTCCCCACCCAAATCACACCTTGAATTGTAGTTCCAATAATTTCCACGTGTAGTGGGAAGAACCTGGTGGGACGTAATAGAATCATGGGGGCAGCTCCCCCCAGGCTGCTGTTCTCATGATAGTGAGTGAGTTCTCACAAGATCTGATAGTTTTATAGGAAGCTTTCGCCCCATTTCCTTGGCACTTCTCCTTGTTACTGCCATGTGAAGAAGGACTTGCTTGCTTCCCTTTCTGCCATGATTTTAAGTTTCCTGAGGCCTCCCCAGCCATGCTGAACTGCAAATCAATTAAACCCCTTTCCTCTATAAATTCCCTAGTCTCGAGTATGTCTTATTAGAATTGTGAGAATGGGCTAATGCACAGTGCCTTGGTCTATTCATGAGGAGGGCACATATTCAGATGTATGCTCCTGAATGCTGTTGGTTTCTGTGCAGAGTCCAAGAACCCAAGAAGATGGGACCCCGTAGTGGGCCATAAACTGAAGATGAATCAACTATATTGCAAATCAGATTCTCCAATTACACATACCTCTTTGGAATTTTTCCCTTTTATTATCCCCTAGCCTTTGGTAAAGTCAGGTTTAAATATTTTGACTTTGTTTCTGGTGTGCTATGAGGTATAAAGGGAAGACTTGCTTGTTTATGCAGAGTAAATGTTACAGGTGAAGCAATCTTACTTCTTATGTGCTGGAAAAATTCATCTTGGAATAGAATGATATCCCTTCCTTAAGATCACAGAGGAATTAAAAAGAATATGTTTCTGAGAAAATCTGAAATGACAAATGAATACCAGAATACGAATTTGCTTCAGAAGGCTTTGGTCTTCTTTGTAATTTAGGTGTATGGCAAAGTTATTTACTGAGACTAAGCATGACAGGTGTGAATTAGGTGCCTTGAGATGCATTTTCAAACAGTTGCTGTGGCAAGTGCAATAGGGAATCAATTAGAGTTAAATAAAAGAATTGCTGAGTCGCACTTGGGGCCCAACTGAGGAATATGATTCAATGAATTTAAAAAAAGAAAGAGATCCAGAGAGAAAGTAGAAAGTATTCTTTACTTTACTGATAAAGACAGTGAAGATATAAGGGAGACTTTTCAAGAAGTGCTCAGTTTAAAGCCAAAAAGGAGGAAACTGTTATCACCAGTAATCAAGGATAATGTTGAAGAGGTATAATAAGAGAGTATGGTTTTCAGCTGAGATTAGGCAGAAGGAGGTTACATGTTGGCCATACATTTAAGTGATGTTTTAAAGTAGGATAATCTAAAATAAACTAGCAAAGTCCATTGAACAAACAATTAAGTTGCTTAATGGTCTGTGCCTTTGTTTAATTGACTAATTTCTGAAGATACTCTACTGTGGGTTATAGGCAATTTCAAGGGAATAATAAATATAATGAAACCAGTAGCGGGGATGTGAAAAAAATGAAATACAATTAACCCATTGAGATGTAAGGATGATAATTAAAATTAGCTATTGAATTTAAAGGTGGGATGAAAGTTTTATACCTTTTTGTTCCTATTGTGTTTTGCTTTGTCTAAACTTTTTGAAGCATTGCTGTGGAATGTGAACATAAGTGGGAATAAATAGACATGGAAATAGTCAGAAAACAATGGCTACTTTACATTTTCTGTGTGGTTTCACTTATTAACCAGGTAGCAGGAGCTATAGGCCATATATAGGCTCTACTGCTGACCTTATAAATCGATTTTGTAAGCAAACCAGGATTCATGTTTCGGAGATTCAGAGATGCTTTGTGGCATGCCATAGGACCTGGATTTCTGCCATTATTCCTTCATTCCCTGTAAGTACTGACAGCACCAGAATTTTAAAGAGAAGCCTGTTAAAATGAAACTATCTTGGTAAAGAACAACCTGGTGTGAGGAAAAATTGCATGTTCATTTTCCAACTCCAGTGTAGAGCAAATCCCTTTGGAAAGAGAAAAATCAAGAGAGTGGGTACTGGTGGAAAAAGTATTAGTGTATCAAAAGTAAATTTCTACTTCGCATATTTTCCTAGGATTGGGAAATATGAAGGTTCTTTTGTAATTATTTTGCTAACATAAGAATGTCAGGAAGCACATCCTTTAGTATACATTGTTAGAATCTCTCTTTACACTTAAAAATTCATTCTTTAGTATCAAATTATTCTTTAAAAATTGTTTCTTTATAGATACACAATAGGCATACATTTTTTCAGGGTACATGTAATAATTTAATACATTCTTATAATTTGTAAAGATAAAATCAGTATGATTGGGATATTTGTTACCTTAAATATTTGTCTTTTCTTTCTGCCAGAAACATTTGAATTATTCCCTTCTAACTACCTTGAAATATCCAGTCAAATTATTGTTAATGGAGAAAAAGAATCAGTTTTTCATTAAAGTTTTTTATTTTATATACTAAAAACCATTATGATTGAATATTAGGACTAATACAAAATTGTGATTTAACTTAATTTATACAGAAATATCCATGACAGAGGCTTATGCTTTTGGAGAGTCACCTGGCTAAAAGGTTTTTTTTTTTTTTTTTTTTTTTTTGAGACAGAGTCTCCCGTTATCGCGCTGGAGTGCAGTGGCACGATCTCCGCTCACTGCAAGCTCTGATATTTTGGCAACCACTTTGCTTCCAAGGGGATTCATCGTTCAAATTTTTTTTTTTTTTTTTTTTTTCCCCAAGAATGGCAGCATCTCTATTTTAAAGGTGTCAAGTATACATTCATCTCCCTGCTTCCCAATACCTTATTATAAAATGTTTAAAAAATATAGACAAATTTAAAGAAATAATATACAGTGAACACACATATACCTATTGCTCAGATTCTACAATTAGCATATTGCTATTTTTACTTTATTATATATATGATTATATATAAATTACATCAGTATATATTTATTTATAGATATATATGTGTCCATCTTTCTATTCACCCATCATTGCATCTTATTTTTCTTGATTCTCTGCATCATTTCATAACATAGGAATATAATTACCAGTATGCACAATTATTTTGACATTAACCAGAAGGACTGCAAAAAGTATTTTATATTATTCAACAAATATTCCTATAAAGAGTTGTATTAGATTCCTATTGCTACTGTAAAAAATTATCACAAACTTAGTGGGTCAAAACAACACAAATTTATCTATCTTACAGTTCTGGAGGTCAGAAATTTGAAATAGGTCTTATAAGCTAAAATCAAGATGTCAGCAGAGATGTGTTCCTTTTGGAGGCTTTAGATGAGAATCTTTTTCCTTATCTTTCCCAGCTTCTAAAATGACTCCTTCATTCCTTGGCTCATGGCCCCTTCCTCCACCTTCAAAATGTATTACTCCAGCCTTTGCTTCCATTCTTAAATCTCTTATCCCTAATTCTGATCTTCCCGCCTCCCTGTTATAAGGACTCTAGTGATTTGATAGTTCCCACACAGATAATTCAGGATAATCTTCCTATCTCAGGGTCCTTAGCTTAATCACACTTGCAAAGTCCCTTTTGCTATGTAAGGTAACATAATCGCAGATCTTGGGCATTAGAATGTGAACATCTTTGGGAAGCTGTTATTTAGACTAACAAGGAATATTGTGATCTCAACTGTGAGTTTTGCTATTAGTATCCCTTAGTACTAGGAGAAAACTACACTGAGTTTAATTCTTTGTCTTTTTGACCCGTTCCTTAAAATAAGTAATGTGGTCTTATGAATGGCTCTTACCATAGAAGACAACAAAAACATCTTACCGTGTAAGACCACACTTTATGATCTCAAAGATGTACCGTTATTTTATGTCCCGATAAATAAGAAAAAGGAAAGCACTGCCAATTAAACTGGTTCACTACCTAATGCAAAATGCATTCCACCTTGATGGATTTATTTTAAGAGATGGGGTCTTGCTTTGTCACACAGGCCCGAGTGCAGTGGTGTGACAAAGTCACTGCACCTGGAACTTCTGGGCTCAAGGGATCCTCCTGCCTCTGCCTTTTGAGTAGCCTGGCACTGGAGGTGTGTGCCACCATGCCTGGCTGATTTTTAAAGTTTTTGTAGAGAAAGGTGCTCACCATCTTGCCCAGGCCAGTCTCAAACTCCTGGGCTCAAGGGATCCTCCGGCCTCAGCTTCTCAAAGTGCTGGGATTAAAAGTGTGAGCCACAATGCGTTTAAAAATGTGATAAAATGTGTGTCTTAGATGAAATATTTGATTTTTTTTTTCAGTGAACTACATAGCACAGAGATCCCCAAGAAGTTCCATCATTTTCTATTAAAAGTATGACTGCTACAAAGTTCCTATTTGCTATTATTTGAATGTGTTCGCTCCAAATTTCATGTGTTGGAAACTTAATTTTCAATGCAACATACAGTGTTGAGAGGTAGGACATTCTGGAAAGTGTTTAGGTCTTCAGGGTAAACTCCTCATGAATAAATTAATGCCACTAGGAAAAGGGCTTACGGGAGTGGGTTTGCTCTCATCTACTTTTCTGCTATGTGAGGATAGAACTTTTCCTTTCTTGCCCTTCTGCCTTTTCTGCCTGTGAGGATGCAGCAAGAAAGCTCATGCAAGATGCTGACACCTTGATCTTAGACTTCCTAGCCTTCAGAACTATGAGAGACAGATTTTAGTTCTTCATAAATTACTTCATTGGTGTTATTCTGTTATAGCCACACAAATGAACTAAGACACTATTTCAGGTAGGAAAGGCTAATCTGCTAAAATGCAGCATTTAACTAAGTTTTATATGACATAGTGCTTGCAATGACTAAATGTATATGCATTTCCACTTTACATTACATTTAGCAATTTCCTTTTTTCCAGTACTTTGGATACTAAAAGTAAAAATACTAGTTCTGTTAAGGCCACATCTTTTGAAAATGGACCTATTATTTTGTACTTCCCAGTGTTAAAATGACAGTGCAATCATCTATGGCATGCATTAGATACCTAAAGGGCACCAAAGTAATTAAGTGTACATTATTTAACCGGAGTTCCCAGATGTTTGGGTTGACAGTCGCTTCATAGCCGGGATGGATAAGAATGGAATTGAAATAATTAAAAAAAAAAAAAAAAAGGCTGCATCTTGATGGTCCTTATCTGCATTTCACCTTTATCATTTCAGGAGCAATTCTTTCAGCACACAGCACAAGTTCTTGTGTTTTCATTATTGGCTGCCAACAATTTCTCTCTTTTCCTGGGAGAAACACCTGAAGTTAACAAAAAGATAAAACTTATTTTCTTCTAGCTGTGGTTTTTTTTCAGATTTTTCAATATTCAATTAAGAAAGAGCAAAAGTTGCAGACCACCTTAGAGGAACACTGTTAGAATACTCTGAATTATTTTTCCTTGTCTTAATGGTATTTCTCCACTTGGATTGTGAAATGAAGCCTTACCTTGCTCAGTTAGGCTGTGAAACAATGATAGTGCTTCTGGATTCCAGAAATAAAAAATAAGATTCTCAATTCTCAAAGCTCTGCATTGTGGAAGGCTCCCCTATGTTCAGGAATATGTTCCTGAAAAGCCTTCTTAGCAGCAAGTACAGCTTAAGGCCACATATTTTCTGTCTACTGTTATGAGTAGCATGATTTGAGATGTTGGTCTCGTAAGTAAGGACCTTCCAGGGTCAGAAGAAATGCAGTTTTGTTTCCTAGCCCAGCCAGGAGGAAGGGGAATCATAGAAGGTTTAAGCTAGTGAGAGCTATAAAATTAATCTAATCCCAAATCTTTAATTTTACAGATTTAAGTAACCGTATCAGAACTGGTGCTGTAGAACAGTGTTTACAATTTTGAGGTAAATTCTCACTTATTTATTGGTTATTTTCTTTAAGTTTTTGGACACACAGAACTCAACTAATTTGTACCTCTAAATTAAGGCCACTACCTAGAATGAAATCAAGGCGTCAGATATATACTGAGGCAGTTTTGGCTTATTTATTTTGCACTTTCCAGAGGAAAATGTCTACTGCAGGAATTTCACTAGCTGAGAGTTATACACAACAGAGTCAAAAGCACTTATGTTGTCTGGGACTGATATACAAATGACTTCTGTGCAAAAATGATTTTCTCTACCTCAGAATTTATTTGGACATGAGGCTAAAAAAAGTTACTTGGCTTGTGGTGCTTTACAGTTTCAAATGCAAATATCCTTCTTCTTACTAAAAAGTAAAATATGTTTTCAAAGACCTGGGCTTTTGTGTCTAAGTTCATGTCCCAAACAAAAGGGATGTGAACAGTTGAGGTCCTTCTTGGGTTAATGTGTTGGTGAGCCCGTGTACTTCCTGTTTCTATAGCAGAAATTTCTAGGATTTGTCTCTCACATTTTAACAGTGTAATATAAACAAATTAGAAATTGTAGACTGAACATCTTTTTGAGAACACTAGAGCACATTTTCTAAACTTGTTCCCTTCTGCTATAAATGTGACCATAATATTCATGTATCAGTCACATTCCCAAGGTGCATTCAGCTTATGGACTGCCCTATAGCCAATAGAGGCTGAAAGTATGGCACTTCCAAATTCCTAGTAAGCAGTTTTAACTGCTCCTCTTTCTCTCCTACTCGAGAAAGCACAATAGATATTAAGTGCATGAAAATGTGTGTGGGGGGGGGGGGAGGGGAATTGACTTTATTGTAATTTATTTTAAGAAATCATTCTCAATATCATTTAAAATATCAAGGATATTATAAAATATATAAAAATATATAAAAGATATATAAAAATCCTTGCTATTTTATAATAAAGAATCCTTGCTATTTGATAGAGACAAATAGAGTATTATAACTTAGTACAGCTTTTCTGCAGCGTTCACTGATTTGATAATGAAAAAGGTTAAGAGTAAAAGCAGTAGTTTCATTCATTTTTCTTTCAATGCTCCTTTCTAAAAGCTAACACAGTTATATTATTAAAAAATCAGAGTGATATAAAACATATATATTGAGAAGTTTCCTTTCCAATTCCATTCTCATTAACTCTTTTCCTTTCTTGTTCCTTTTAGTGAGCATCTGTCTTGAGTTTCTTACTTGTATTTCTTTAAGTACAAATGTATACAAATGTATATTCTTACTTTTCCCTTTTTCACAAATGAAGACTAATATATTCAGTGTTGTGATTCTTAAATTCAACACTCTATTCTAGAATACTTTCTATATCATACATTGATGTATCAGTGCAGCAGTATTTTACTGTAACATAGTTTATACTATAAGCTAATCAGTCCAATATTGAAGGCAAGAGATAATTCTAATATTTTGCTATTATAATCAATGATACAATAAATAACTTTGTATATATTTTATTTTGTATGTGATATAAATATTTTCTTATTAAAAAACAGGAAGTGATTCAAATGCCATGGGTTTTTGACTCCAAGAAGTTGAAAATCTGAAAAAAAAATAAAATAAAATAATTCTGATAGCTCAAGCCCTTTTGGGGCTCAAGATAGGATAAACCCCCAGAAGTGGGATTGCTGGTTCAAAGGGTAAATAAACTTGTAATATTTTATATTGCAAAATTTGCTTCTTTAAGGTTTTAACAGTAACATAGGATTTCAAAATTTTCAAACATTTGCATTTTGGCCAATCTGTTGTGTGAAAAACAATATCTCAGTATATATGTCATTTGCATTTCTCTTGTTATGAGTGAGGTTATATATCTTTTTGTATATTGGTTTAAGAGCTAGCTATATTTTTTTCTTGTGAACTGTCTATTCATAACCTATGCCTATTTTTATTAATTGTTATTCATATTTTTATTGAGTTTATGGATTCTGGTACATACCGGGAGACTAGCTGTTTGTAATATGAAGAACAAATGTTCTTTTCTAGTGTGTTTGTTCAATCAAGTTTCCTATGGTGTGACTCATCCACATTTAATTTAAAAGTTCTTCTTTGCAGGGTCTTCAGCTCTTTATAATTTCTCCACCTTTTCTCTGGACCCCATGATTGCCAACCCCCTGCATTAGCAACCTTCCTTCCCCATCTTAAAGCTCTTTGTATTGAGTTTTTAAGTTACCGTAGTGCATACACATATTTACAGATCTGTCATCTTATAAAATGTCTTCTCTTTATCCTACATTGCCCCTACTTCTACAGCATTTCCTTTATAGCCGAGATTCTTAAAAGAAGAGGTTTTATTCCATGTCTCCAGTTTTTCTTTCCACAGCTCTGAGCTTGGGGCAAGTTCCATCACGCAGATAGCCCCCTAGTTATCAAATGATTATATACTTCCCCTCTTCATCCTACTTAATCGGTCCTGTAGAATTTGACACTTCAACTACTCTTTCTTGAAACCATTTCCTCCTTTGGCTATTTTCATGCTGCTCTTCCTTTGGTATTCTTTAACTTTTCTACTCCATCTTCTTCTTTGTTGTCCTTATGATGTATGTTCAAGCATCTGATCACTATCTATAAGTCAAGGACTCTTAAATCTATGTCCACAACCCAATCCCCTGGTTTCTAAGATCCAAATATACATATCCAAATAACCTTGTGATGAACATACCACAGACACCTCTCGCATGCTCAAAATTCAATCTCCAAATTTTATCTCTCCTGTATTTCCCATAAGTGAATAGCATGATCATCCAACTAGTTACTCAAGCCAGAGGCACAGGAGTAACCTGAGGAATTCTCCTTTATTGTAGTCATCATTTAGGCATTTCCTATTATCTTTTTCTCATCATTTTACCTCCTAACCATTCCAACTGTCACTAGCACTACAAATATTTTTACCAGATTTATTATAATAGTCTCCTAACTAGTCTACTGTCTCTAATATCAGTTCCCTTCAACTCCTTCTTCAAAGCATTGTTAAAATGATTATTATTCTAAGTGTAACTGTGTTATTACCCTGCCTACATTTTCTTTGTGCTTCCAAATAGATTTTAGAATAAAATTCCTACTTTTGGGGTTAGCCTGTGAGGCTTCTCATACTCTGGCCTTACTTATGTCTTCAGCCTCATTCTGAAGTGGTCAGGTAACAGAGATGGGTTTAGATCATGGATTTTGGAATTGACCAGACCTTGCTTGAATTATTAACTTTCTCACCTTGGGCAAGTTACTTAGCCTGTCTAAAATAGTTCTTTCATCCATAAAATCACATAAAAATAATAAATCTCTCACAGGGTGTGGTGAGAAAAAAATAAAATAATTCTTTTTTTTTTTCCACAGTGTTACGAGGATAGTTTATTACGCTGGGAAAGTGGAGTCCATACCAGCTTAGATTCAAAGAGGAAAGCAGGTCATAGACCAAAGTGTAATTTGAAAAGACAACAGAATGGCTTCAGGTCCACTTAACCAAAACACTGAAACTTTAATTGAATGAGAATTACACCTGTCAAAGACCTGGGCAGTATACTCCTCTCTCCTCTATAGCACTAATTCCTTCTGAGGGGTCATTTCACCAGCCACCTGAGTAAGTGCTCCAGCTATCCCCAGACCAGCTAGAGACATCCCAAGCATGGTCACATCAGCATCAATGTCCAGGCATACTCAGGGCTCAGAATCGTGGGTTAGTACCACTTTTCCCACTAACCCCTTATATTCCACAAGGGACTCACAGCCAGCAGGTTAACTCTCCCCTCCCTACCCCCACCAAACCCTGGAAAACCACAGACGGCCTTTTAAAGCTCCTCTTTCTCGGCCCCCTTCTTCTGGAAGGCAGTCAGGATGTTTAAGCTCTTCTGGAGCTCCTCCTTCTTCCCATCACTCATCTTGTTCTTCTCAATCAGCCTGGCAATCCGTGTCATCTCTGATGCTGGGAAGTCCTCCCCTTGGTCTAAGATCTTCCCCATGATCTTCAGGTATTGCTCGGCCCACTTCTTCTCAGTCTCCTTCACACTTGAGAGGTTGTCCTGCCCCCGCTTCAAGAGGGCCTGGCGGCCCTCCACACCAGAGGCCCTGATGAACTCCCCAGCGAGAGCGTCGTATACAGGCAGGCAACCAGGCATACGTAGGTAGACCCCTTGCCCCTTCAGCCAGCGCTGGATGGCTCCAACCTTAACTGCCCCAGTGTATGGGACTGGGTTCTCAAAGTCCCCATCCCGGAAGAGGTAGAAGACTGGGTAGCTCTTTTTGTCCAGCTTGTATTTCTCACTCAGTTCCATGTTCAGTTTGTCACCATAATCTGAGATCCCCACCTCTGCCACCAAGAGATCATCGCTGGAAGCCGAGTTTTCAGCAAGACGCTTGAACTCATCCTGCTTCTCACCGTAGGGGTACTGGGTGTCGAACTTCACCAAGACGAACTTGCTTTTGGTAATGACCTTGTAGAAAGTGACCGTATCCAGGGGAAGGGCGCCCTTAGTGTGCAGGCCGCTGCCGCCATGCGGAGCGGAGAGGAGCAGGAAGCCCAGGAGAAGGGGAAGCAGCTGGGAGAGAGACGCGGCGCGGGACACAGCGGCAGCCATATCGCCGGGTTCCGGGCAAGGGAGGTAGGTAAGCCCAATAAAATAATTCTTATAAAGCAATGATCACAGTCCCGTCTCAATTACATGGTAAATCCTCAATAACCACATATGTAGATGGCATTAATGACAATCCTGAGCCATAACCTATCACACTCTACTTGAACTAATAATGCTGGTCCAGCCCACCCAAATGGTTGGAAGGTATGTGTGATTGGCTCACGCCTTCATTCTCCTGCCTGGAACACAGTTCTCTCTCCTCTGCCTCTCTCTAACCACTCGATTCTATTTCTGGGATGACTTTGATCAAGTTACCTAACACCTTTGCATTGTGACCTACTAACTTGTAAAACGGGGTCCAAATTGTTACTACCTCATAAGGTTATGATGAGGATTAAATAAGAAAATAAATGCAGAACACCAGCAATTAGCAATCCCTTCATATTTCTCCTTCTTTATCTTCTTCATCTTAATGTTTTAATTATTATTAACACTTTGTTACTGTTAGTGGTTTTCAAAATGTTGTCCAAATTTCCATTGTCTCCTTCACTGGGAAGTTGTTCCTGGCAAGGACTCTGCTGACAGTGATTCTACCTGCAAGGAATATGTCTAGTGAAGAAAACAGGTAAGAGAGCTAATCGTTCCTGTAAGGTAGGAAAAGTTTTAGGTTAGAGATAGGCCATGGAGGGCACAGGAAGCTTTCCTAGGCTAGCAATTTGTCTGGCACATAATAGGTGTTCAATAAATGTTTGTGGAAGGAATGTTGATTAACTGGTGATTATTACCATAAAATGCATGTTAAAATGATGTAATATATATACAATTATGTGCTGTGATTTTAAAATCTACTTAATTTTCATGATATTAAGATGTGTTTGTATTGTTTTTTTCACTTTGCTTCATACTAATGTTTTTGGGGCTATGTTAGAGGAAGCTTAAGTTATTTTTCCTCCCTTTGTAGAATTAAAAAAATTTCAGCCATTATCGTCAGAACCTTGGGTTTGTGATAAATGCTGACAAGTTAAGCAACCAGGCATTTTCTTTTTCTATGAGTCCCTAAAGGTTTTGTTTAATACTGGAATTAGTTTCAAAAATCGTAAATTATGTAATTTGTTAGAGCAAGACCTTTTATATCTTGAATAAATGGCATTTCTTCTCCCCCTCCCTATCATTCACTTTTCATGTTACTAGATCAAGGAACAAAAGGCACTCTACAGCAAAGGCTTTCAGAATGTCTTGTAAACAGGGTCTCGTGAAAACCAAATAAGCTAGAACAAAAAGGAGACATAGATATAATTGCTATAAAGCTGTTCGAATTTCTCTTTAAATCCTAAGGTTTATTTTCATGTCTATAATATAATACAGTCAGAGTAATATGGTCTTCTGACCGTTGTTTATTGTTATCTCACATTTCCCAACACTGAGAAGCATAATCTCTGTGTTGATAATTTATCTTTGAAGTGTAAATCATTCAATATTTTCAGAGTAAAAGTCATACAGTTTAGAGTAACAGAAAAGTCACATCAGCATTCCATCTTTATAATGCATGACTGGGGTTTATTATTATTCCATTGACCTATGGAGATACTTTAGAGAATTAATGTACCGTACTGCATGTGTTATATACTAGATTTCACATATATAAATATCCTGAAAAATTACTCATTTAGTTAGCTGGATCATTTAACAGACTTAGCAAAGAATGATAATCCTTTTTAGTAAACATTGGTTCATATTGGCTGAATATTTGTTTAAATATTTGTTAAGTATGTATGCAATTTGCATATGCTGGTATCTGAAAAGATGATTAAAGCAATCATATTTCTGTAACAAGTTATTAATATTTTATCTCTTCTTAGTATATCTTCAGTTTCTGGTACACATAACATGATTCTTATCTTTCTTAATCTTTAAGATTATATTAAATAGCTTACCCAGAACAAAAATAAAATATGATGTCTGGCAATACCTCACATTTAATCCTTAATTGCAGTTCAGAAACAAATTTGATCCTTGGCTTAACATTCAAATGTGGTGGGTTCCTTTCAAATGGTAGTGAATTCCTTTCTAAGGAATAACACGAAGAATTGTATAGTCTCTCCAAGTTGAGGATACCAATATTCCAAGGACAATAGAGTCCTCTTTTTTATGGTTTTCTTAAGTAACCTTAAGAAATTGTTTTCATATTCTTTGGGAATCTTCAAAATTACAAGTAAAATGGAATTATGATCTTCCCCTCTACTTCCAAATAAATAAAAAAGAAAGAATACAAATTATCTCATTACTCCTCAGTTGTAAAGTGCTGAAGTTAGAGAACAAAAATGTATATAACATTCTAAAATGGGGTGTCAGAAGGAGGACACTAGTATAGTATGTAAGCAGTATGCTGAAAAATGACAATAGTTCCAGGTTTGTGTGTGTGTGTTTTCAAATCTGCCAGGTCCAATTCAAAATGTCACCTCTCCTCAATATTGTCAAGGGGAAAAAAGGGCCCTAGATTTTAAACAAAGAAAAGGATCTTATTATGAGTGGCTATCGCCTGAATGTTGGTATGCTTCCAACATTCATATGTTAGAATTTAATCCTCTCTTAACATTATTGAGAGGAGAGGCATTTGGGAGATGATGAGGTCATGAGGGCTCCACTCTTATGAATGGAATTAATACCCTCATAAAAGAGCTTGAGGGAGCTTACTTGCCCCTCCTGCTCCTTCTGCCATGTGAGGACACAATGTTGGCCTCTTCTGCCATGTGGAAACACAGCAACAAGGCACCATCTATGAAGCAGAGCGTGAGCCTTCACTAGACACAGAATTTGCTTGTTGCTTTGATCTTGGACTTTCCAGCCTCCAGAACTGTGAAAAACAAATTTCTACTACTTATAATTTACCCAGTGTAAGGTATTTTGTTACAGCAGCCAGATTAGACAAAGAGAAGTGTCAAGCTTGAGTCAAATCTTTAATAATCTCAAAGATTGTGATATAATCATGCTACATTGGAGGTTTTAATAATTATTCTCATCTTACTAACTAGCAGCCAAGAAACTGCCTTTAATTGAATGTTACTGGCAGTTTTAGCTTTTTTCTTACATGA
This sequence comes from Mandrillus leucophaeus, assembly GCF_000951045.1. NCBI lineage: Eukaryota > Metazoa > Chordata > Mammalia > Primates > Cercopithecidae > Mandrillus > Mandrillus leucophaeus. Next base: position 342,443 of record NW_012107164.1, read on the forward strand.
GTACACTATAATATATAGCACAGGTGAGGGCAATTAACTCCTTGGTGGCAGGAACATGTCTTTCTTTTCTTTTGAAAGTTTCCAAACTATAGCAGGGCCAGTTGTTGGGGAATGTACTGTGTATAGCAAAATATTCAGCAGCATCAGTAACCTTTACCAACAAGGTATCAGAAGTACTAAGCCAGTTGTGATAATTAAAAGTGTCTCCAGACACTGCCAAATGCCCCCCTGGGAGCAAAATTACCCTTGGTCAACAATCACTGCTCTAGTTGATTGATTTGATAATGATTTATATTTGAGTGATTCTGTTGCCAAATGTGTAGGTGACATCTTCTTGGGCCTACATCTCTTTAGCCACATGTGTAAGATGATTCTGGTTTTATACATCTTCGCCATGCTGTTATAAAGTCTCAATAAAGCGATAGATAAATCTAGACTCCTAGTAAAAATATGCTATGCTCATATTGTGCAGAGCCAAGGAGATACCTTACCTGTTTCTACAAGACTAAGAACTATTAAGCAAAGCACTTTTTCCACAGTGACTGATACCTAGACAATGACTACAATGACTTCTATTGTTTAACTTTTATTGTTAATAAATTTTAGAACTGTAGATTCCCTTCACTTCTGAAATCTGAAGTATCACCAAAAGTATGCTTAGCCATCTTTTGGAACAGAAATGATCTCTCTCTGTCATGTGTCCTTTGTCCTATTTAAGAATACTTAAGTGTTTCAAACAGCTGACTCAGTATTGAAGTTAAGTTGCCTTTCCTTCACCTAATGACAAATGGAAAATGGTGGAAATTCCATTAAGAAACTAACAAGGGAAGTTTTTCTTCTAGAGCCACAGTTGTTTTCTTAAACATTCACTGGATTTAAGAGTGAAGAGTTCAGCTTTCTTGGGAAATTTTCTAATTTCTTAGGCTAGTTTTTATGCTGTTAGAACTGTTGTCAGTAACCCTAGCTCAGGAGTAGTCCCTAGATTTTCGATTTGACTGAGCTTGTTGTGTAATTGTGGCTCAATAAATATTTGCTGGTGAATGAATAAGTGAATAAATATTCTTCTTTGTCTAAGACATTTGATTTAAAACTAAATACATTTCTTAACAATTTAATAGCAGATGTGCTATTTTTATCCCTTATCTCCACGTCAGAGCATTTAATTGAGGTTAGGTGCCAGAGGCAGACTAAAAAAAAATCATGTGTGTAAGCTTTCTTCCGCCCCATTTCCTTTTGCTCCCATTTACTTCGTAATAACGTATATGCGTTACTGTTGGGGTTGACTCTTGGCTAGCTTCTCAGTACAGGCTAATGTGAACTTGCTACAAACACTTACTGAGTGATAAACAACTTAATGTTTCTAAAGGAATAATAAAAGTGTAAAACAAGTCTACTCTCGGTCATAGTCAATGTAAGAAAGCAGGGGGACTGTGCTTCTCAAGAGAAAATAGCATTTCCTATGGAAAGGAAGTGCATGTATAGTTATATAGTTTTTCTTTTTAAAGAGATATTTTATGGAAGCAAACTAACATGTTCTTTAATTGACAATGTTATCTGAGCTATTTTCTCAAATATATTAACACTCTCACTTCTCATTCTTTGAGATAAATGCTAAAATTTATGTTTACATATGTGAGTGTGTGTGTGTGTGTGTGTGTGTGTGTGTACACTTTAGGGTCTCTCTTTCTCTCTTTCCAAATTTCTAGTTTTCTTCTTTAAGCCTTTGCCATCTGCAAAACTAAATAGATATGAATGAATGTGGTGAGAGCCTTAGCTAATAACTATCCTATAAGGTAGGATATCCTATAAGGATTAAATTAATTTTGTTTGTTTTGATTTTGGAAAAGCAGGTAACACAAGGTCTGCCACGTGGTAAGAGTTCAGTAGATATTAATAGCTTGTAATTTTACTTCTACTCTTTCACTGTTATTGTGCCTACTCCATGGCTCAGTGTTTTCTGTAGAGAGAATACTAAAAATGAATCCAAGGCATTTTCTTGAGGGTTGGCTCTGTTTATGCCAGCAGGGAAAAAGCACAGTTTTATAAACTTCTATTTTGCCCTGGTTTAACATCTTCTCTTGTCATTATCTCAATCTTCATTACTTCAAGTGAAATACAAAAATAAGAAAGCAAAAGCAACTTTCCTTTTAATAAAATCTGCCTTTATCTCATTGCATTCAATATTAAAATAGAAATGCCAATAATTAAAAAAATTAAAATAAGCAGAACACTAAGTGTGCTTCTATTAGGGCATTGTACCGCATCAGCTGACTTGAGGTAACACATTATAATGTTCGCTTAGAGAGAGGTGGCTTATGTATTTTGGGCTTGTAGACACTGTGGGAGTTAAAAACAAAGACCATTTCCTTTACTACATTTACCTGAACGTCTGGAAAGAAGAACAATGAATTTTCATGCAGAGCTTTCCATTCTTCTTCTTTGCTAGACATTGGAAGTCCTTTCTACCTTTTTTTCTCCCGACAAGCTCACAGGACAATACAAGGCCAAGGCCACAACCTGACTGATTTGACAGGTAAATATACTATTCCATTTTAGGTTTAGAGAGTTTATTACTTATGTAGACAGCAAAAAGAAGACAGGAAAAGGAAAACTGAAAGTGCTATCTACTGGGTCCTTTTCCATGGGCCAAAAACGACAACACTGAAATCAAAGGAGTCCAGGGACTGCAATAATAATGCAACAATGTCCATTGCTGGGCAGATGATTCTAGAGAGCAGCTGGGCAGTTTTACAGTTTGCCTCTATACCCTGAGAGGTGAGGGATGAAAATCCTTCTGTATCATTAAAACCCCAAAGGCAATGAGAGAAACCGTCAGTTTCCTAGAGGACATAGAAAGGAGAGTTGGAGATTTCCTCAAAGTAGCACCTCACCAGTCTCCCATCCTCCCATATTCTGGGAGGATCTCAATGCCTCCTGCCAAGACTTGTACAGGTTGTGGTTCATGCCTTCATCTGTGTGGTTTGGGTGGATATGTGCAAAGTTACCAGGGCGCCATGAAGAAGCCATTCCACCACATTTTCTAATTCTTCTTTTGCTCCAAACCCTTTTCTACGATCTATTAGGGAGCTGTAGTTGTGTCCTTCTTTCTTCTTACAAACACAAATTTGAACAATATTCTTGGTTGTAACATGGGCGTGGGTATAAATTTTCACAACTGGGATGAAAAAAATGGTACGATCCTTAATTTTTATTTTATTTTATTTTATTTTATTTTATTTTATTTTATTTTATTTTTTTGAGACGGAGTCTGGCTCTGTCGCCCAAGCTGGAGTACAGTGGCCGGATCTCAGCTCACTGCAAGCTCCGCCTCCCGGGTTTATGCCATTCTCCTGCCTCAGCCTCCCGAGTAGCTGGGACTACAGGCGCCCGCCACCTCGCCCGGCTAATTTTTTGTATTTTTTAGTAGAGACGGGGTTTCACTGGGTTAGCCAGGATGATCTCGATCTCCTGACCTCATGATCCGCCCGTCTCGGCCTCCCAAAGTGCTGGGATTACAGGCTTGAGCCACCGCGCCCGGCCCATCCTTAATTTTTCAAAACCATATGTTACTGTAAACCTCCCATTCTTCAGGGCTGGCTAGAAATTAATTCACTGAAATGAATGTAACTCCTTTGCCTTCAGAGCAGGCTAAAGTGAGAGGATTTGAAGCAGACCAGAAGAAGACAGAAGATATTCTCCACTTTTGCTTCCCACCATCGGTCAATGAGGAGACCTTCACTAACCAAGCCTCCGTGGGTGCTCGGCTTTTTGCTGCCTCTGCTTGTACATGCGATTTGTGATTGAGATTTTCAGTCTCAGCCTAGTTTTCAGCTTTTGCAGGGGTGGCAGTAGTGGGAGGGGATGCAGAAGATTCTAAATCATTTTTCAGGTCCTGGCAGCTACCCTGGGTGCAATATCTGCTATTTCCCTAAACCCAGGAAACCTTTCTCCTACAGCTTCCTTTTTTACAACTTCCTTCCCTTCTCCTCTCCTCATGAGTATATAATCAATATAGTCTCTCTTGAATGAGGTTTTAGGATCACCATATTCTGCTTTTTATGAATACTTGTGAAAGAACTACAGGCTAAGATCAATAAGTATTTTTCTTACTACCTACCCTGTTAAACACATTATCAGGGGTGTCCAATCTTCCCTGACTTCCCTGGGCTACATTAGAAGAATTATCTTGGGCCACATATCAAATACACTAGCACTAATGATAGCTGATGAGCTAAAAAAAAAAAAAAAAAAAAAAGATAGCAAAAGAACTCATACTGTTTTAAGAAAGCTTATGAATTTGTGTTGGGCTGTGCATGAAACAAGCTTGCATTAAATCATCAACACATCACATGGCACAGGAGTGATATACTTACAGAGAATTGACCTCATCCCAGATGTTTATCCAACAGTTGCTAAATAGATGAACATTTCTAGAGCTCGAATCTTATTATTATGGGACATTTTTAGAGGTATATCATGACTCATGGAAATGTTATTCAATCTATTGTTTTTATCTCCAGATTTTTCTATTTTTTCTAATCGCTTAAGAAGAAAATGTTGATTATGACATCTTAAAGCAAGACCTCACTCTAATGTATTCCAATTTACTGATAATTACGTTAGTTCAGTAGCTGCGTGTTACTGTAATCAGTGCTTTTATTCATGCTTGGGGTATATTCATGCTTAGGGTGAGGTTAATATAATTTTGAGCTAATATCTGGGATTGGGATGATGGAGAACCTTATAAGGACAGTCTTAGTAGATGTGGTGCAGATGCAGTCAGGACTCTCAAATTAAAATATGGAATCCATTTTGACTTGTAAGGTGATGGTCAAATATTGAGAATGAGGAGATAAAAACCTAGGCCAAGGGCAATATGCTTGTGGATGTGGAGAGATTCAGGACACAGTTTTGCCACATACCAGTTTTTGCCTTTCCATATCTTGTTCAGCATTCACTGAAGGCTGCAGATAGCTTCAAACCACTTAGTTCTTGGTTCAATACCAGATAAGCTGAATATGTGCATGTATGTGTATTTATACACACACACACACACACACACACACACAGATATTTGAATATTTCTGCTTCCCACAAGTGAGGTTTAGAATTTATCTTGCTACTATAAGTTGGAGGTACCTGCCACGAGCTCTTTAGTGTCTACCTGATCACCATATGCAACTTTCTTCTCAACTCACAAAGTGATATGCTCAGCCTATTAGATGTTCTGTTTCCTCTGCAGATACCCACCTGGAATAGAGCCCTAACACCAGCTTATTTATTTGAAGCCTAAATGTCTTGATTATCTTAAAGCTCTGGCTTCTTGCACCTATGGTTACTGGCCCAGATCTCCCTCTTTAACCAGAATTGTCACCCACAGCCTAAAACTCCTGTCCTTCATGCCATTTGTTCTAGTGTTAATTCTGGTCTTGCTAGACTCTAGTACTTTGGCAATCATCGTTTAGAGCATTGGTCACTCTTTGAGCCATGAGCCACAGTCCTTCCTATAATCCCTTCCCTCACCCCATTTCCCTAGCATGCATCATGGTTAAACTCACACAGACCATGTCCCCAAGGTTCACTGGGCTAGTTACCATTCCACGTATTCAATTTGTCCTGGATATGCACATAACTTCACTTCAGAATTTTTCAACCTTCCTTTCCAACAAAACTAAATTCAGAAACCACACTGAGAGGAACAACCTGTTCTAATTTTTGTAGAAGTAAAAGATTTTGATTGGTTTAAAAAAAACTTATTTGTGATTCATGAAACATCCTACCATAAACATTTTTTTCCTTAGTGATTATTTCCAGGGAATATTTCAAAATACGGCCCCTGCTGAGAAAATTCGTTGTTTCCTCTCCACGGAGAAAGGTGAAGAAAGTTCAAGACAAGGACAAGGCTCACTGATTCTAGTTTCCTCCCACACTGATCTTTGACACCAACAATCTAAAGAACTAAAAATCATCTCTGAAATGCAGCCACAGATTTAAACTACCCTCAAATGACCCCAGCACTTGCAGTGAATGCTAAGATATAGAAACATCAATTGGGGTTTTCGAGACACAGGTTTTGTTTTCTGCCCATTGGTATTCTCACTTGCATATGTGTTTAAACTTGGTTAACTGTTTAATTTTCACCAGGTTTGGCTGATACAGATGTTTCCTTTGCACTGGCAGAGTCGCTGACAGTTAACGATGCATCTCAGAGCATGAATCTCTCCTGCCGCTCACCCTGACAAGTTGGAGAGAAAAAGACTGCCTACAGATGGTGTTTCAAGTGTGTACAATACAGCGGGTTCCAAACACATGGGGACTGTGTTGGGGTTGCCAAACTCACTGTGCTCTCACATGTAGTATAATGCATTTGATAAAAGAGATCAATTTATTAGCAATGTTTTATGATCACAGGGAAAAATATTGGCTTTGTTGGCTAAGGAGAAAAGTTTAAACGGAGCCCCTAAGGAGAAGTGAGGGAAAAAGAGTTACTAATTTTAAAGGAGTTGTTTGTTCCAGATCCTCTTTTTTGGCACTTTATTTCTTCAGTACTGGAGGTCTCCCTGATACGCTGTTTTAGGTCACAAGCTACCATGATTATGGACAATAACACTAAAGCCTTTGCCATTGCTAAGCATCCCTGTTCCTTAAATTCTCTGCAAAAATGTTCATTGGTCATAGCTATTGTCCCCTCATCACTGGCAAAGGGACACAAGTTAATCTCCACGTTGAGTGAAGGGCTCAATATTGGAACATGGATTTGTATAACATGGAACACAAATTTCTATCAAAGATGTATTTTGAGAAAGAACTATTGTAATAGTTGGGGATGACTGCGGTGGACAGAAATTTCAGTTTTTGAGAAAATCGGGTATTCCTTGTTGCGCCATAAGACAGAGTTTCTCAGAGATATTCTACTGTGTATCCACAGTGTTTCATTTAAAGTGGGCACTCAATAAATGCTTGACTATATAAATAAAGAAGTGAATGATATCAAATGGGAATGACAGTATAAAGGAGCGAATGGCCTAACACAAGGATTGTCACTGAATTTAGAAGACTTTTCTCCACTATCGTTCTCTCTGGAGAGTATAAGAATGAGAATAAAATGGAAATTTTAGAAAGAAGAGGGGTGCAGTGACCATTTAGACTGATCCTCTTATCTTGGAGATTCTAATGACTATATTTATTTAGTATTTATCATGCCAGGTATTGTGCTAAGAGTTGAACATGGCATATCTCATTTAATCCTCATAACAATGCTCTAAGTAGGTATTAACCCATTTTATAGATAAGAAAATTGAGGCATAGAGAGGTCACACAGCTAGTAAGTGATAAAGCTAGGATTAAACCTGGTCCCTCTGGCTTGACAGCCAGCACTGTTTTATTTTGTTGTTGTTGTTGTTTTTTGTTTTGTTTTGTTTTGTTTTTTGAGACAAAGTCTCATTCTGTCACCCAGGCTGGAGTGCAGTGGCGCGATCTCGGCTCACTGCAAGCTTTGCCTCCAGGGTTCACGCCATTCTCCTGCCTCAGCCTCCCGAGTAGCTGGGACTACAGGCTCCCACCACCACGCCCGGCTAATTTTTGTGTTTTTAGTAGAGACGGGGTTTCACCTGTTAGTCAGAATGGTCTCCATCTCCTGACATCGTGATCTGCCCACCTCAGCCTCCCAAAGGGCTGGGATTGCAGGTTGAGCCACCAAGCCTGCCCACGCTTTTTTTATTATGCTACTTTGGCTGCCACTCAAGCCTTAAAGAGGTTGAATTATGTATCCAAAGCTGTCACAGGGTTGAGTCTCAGAGTTTATCTCATGATTTCGCATCCTATGGCTTTTTCTTCTACTACACATTTGATTGAGTAAAAAGCCTTTCGTATAACATATGGTCCTCAAACTACAACATGAATTGCAGAGATAACTGGTGAACTGGTGAAAGCAATTGCCAAGATTCTCGAAGCAGGATCCTGCCATCTTTACAGCTGATCTCAGGCAATCAGAATTCTAGATCCCATAGCTAGAGACTAACATGTTTAGGAGTTTAGCCTGGGGCAAAATCCCAAGGAGTACAGGTTTTTGACCTGATAGGTTCTTATTCTCTATTCATGCAAGAGTAGGGGTGACCATAAAATAATTTTAGCTAATTCACACAAGTTGGATACCTTTAATTTTGCCAGTGAGAGCCCGATTTTAACATTCATCATACTAGTCAACAGTCTGCTATTTTTATCACTAAAAGCCCTTTTCTGACATTTAGTATGCTAATTAGCAAAGTGTAGGTTATTGAGTAAGATACAGGTAACAGAAGCGCTTGTAATAGCTCTTCTGGAGTATTGACTTCTTGATGAGCATGCCAGCAGGCTACTCCTGTGTTCGTTAACCACTCCTGGACAGGGAATCTTTGAGTAGAATGCCTACGGCCTCTGGGTGACAGCTCATGCCAAGCTAAGTACACATAAGATCACAGTGTATATGTTGAAGTATTTTAAAGTAAATTATAATCGTCGTAACAGGTGGCCTCAAGATTGGTTGATTCAGTAATTAAATGAAATCTTCAAGAACACAAGTGTCCCTAGTTTCTTTTCTGCCATCTGACTCTGTCCTTGGCTGGAACACCTAATGGTAGTGAAATGATGCTGCCCATCACATACAGACTAGACACCATCTAAAAGAATATGAGGGATAATAGATGACCCTTTGTCTCCTCTTCTTAACACCAAGTAAACTTCACCCAGAAGCTACTCACTCACCTGATTTCTCCTCACCTAATTGACCAGAATCGTATCATATATTCATCTTAATCTAATTAAGGTGAAGAACATAATGGGATTTTTTTTGACATTGGTAAACTTAAGATATAACTGCCAGTCATATGAGAAGGAGTGGATACCTGGAAAAATCAGCGTTTCATGAACAATAACAAAGAAAGAAGAGGAAACTGGGACAATGATCAGCATAGTCTGCTATGTGTGGAATAATTACTTCTTCTTTAATGTGACTACTTTATCTTTAAGGCCAATGTTCATCTTTCTCTGGCCCTTTATCTATCTTTTCCCTTAGCCCCAGATCTCTTTGTTCCTTTCTTGGTTGATTTGTCTTTGCTGTTGTGCGCATGTCCACTGAGTCTTCAGTTAATACCCCAACATCTTGAATTAGAGGAAGGAAGTTACAGCTTTAATGAGGATTCCTAGCTTTGATAGTTAACCTGGAGTCATTTCAGGCTCCCTGATGTATTCTCATCTCAGTGCCTGCTGTTTATCATGTTAACTCTGGGATGAGTTCTTCAAGGAATATTCCTGATTTGAGAATATAGACGCCACAAGAAATAGATTAGTAGGGCATTATAAACACTGAAATCATCCCTAAGAATGCCGCTGCCAGGTTCTTTGCATCCTTTATCTGTCCAGTCAGAATCTCACTCAAAATAGGTGCTTGACATTTTTGAAAAAAATGATGTTCAATTTCTAGTGATCACTTCCAGCTTCTTCCTCTCCCCTGGCTAGTTTTAGGATTAAAGAAATGGCAGAGTGTTTTAAAACCACACTACAGAACTTGCATTAAATGATAAGGGCATGTTCACCAAATATTTACTTCTCCAATGCCTTTAGAGAAAAGAAAGAGACGGCACAAGTCAAGAATCAGTTTTCTAGAAATGACAGAAAATGAACTAAACTTTGTACAGATTTAAAAATTGATTCTAAAAGCTTAGGCTTATTTAACATGAAAAAAGCAGCAGTTCTAAATTGCAAAGGTCCAAGACTATTAAGAAGATGTGGGAAAAATAAATAATGGGTATTAGGCTTAATACCTGGGCGATGAAATAATCTGTAAAACAAACCCCCATGACACAAGTTTACCTACACAACAAACCTGCACCCATACCCCTGAACTTAAAATAAGAGTTAAATAAAAACAAAATAATAATAAGATACAGTTAGGGAAATAAAATCAGATTTAGTTGGTATTTTTTGAACTTTCATTTTGTTTGAGTCTAATACAGAGTTATGTATTAGTCCATTTTCATGCTGCTGATGAAGACATACCCAAGACTGGGCAATTTACAAAAGAAAGTGGTTTAATGGACTTATAGTTCCACATGGCTGGGGAAGCCTCACAATCATGGCAGAAGGTGAAAGTCATACCTCACATGGTGGCAGACAAGATAGGAGAACTTGTGCAGGGGAACTCCCCTTTATAAAACCATCAGATGTCATGAGACTGATTCATTGTTACAAGAACAGCATGGGGAAGGCCTGCCTCCATGATTCAACTACATCCCACTAGGCCATTCCCACAACACCTGGGAATTGTGGGAGCTGTAATTCAAGATGAGATTTGGGTGGGGACACAGCCGAACCATATCAGTTAGTAACTAGAAAATATAAACAACATTTTTTAAAGTCTAAATATTCTGTAAATTGTATCCCAACATTCATACCTCACAGAAAGTTATCTTTTTCAACTTCCTCCCACAGTAATTTCCCATCATCCACCACTTACTTCATCTGTGCTGTAAGTGGGGTCTTAACTCACCCTTTAGCCATGTCTCTTTCAACTAATACACACAAAACAGGCATCCTCCTACGAACCTGACTCTCTTCTGCTTCATCAATGGCATAATCATTCTCCTAAGTACCTAGTCCCAAGATTGTTATCTGTCTTTCAATTCTCACAACCGATTATTGACAAGTGCTAGGAATTATATCTCCAAAATGTTTCCTGCTTCCAGTTTCTCATTTATTTCCTTTATTACTTTCTTTAGTTCAATTTCTATCATACTCAGAGTTTTATCATAAACTCCCAGTGAGATTATTTGCTTCTTGCTTGTTTCTTCCAACCTATCTTTCACACTACTGCCGAGATATTATTTCTGTAGGACAACTCTGATCATGACCTCTGCGGAGGCTTGAACGTCTTCTTAAATTGTTCCCTTTTGCCTGAAGAATTTGAAACTCCCAGCTTGTCATCCATACTCTATTCACCAACTACATTTACAACCTCATCTTTTATAATTCTTTGAAGCATCTTACTCTCAAGCCACTATCCACCAATTTTATCCTCTTTGTCTTTGTTCTTTTACCATAAACACCGTCCCCGTAATCTCTCCTGTCAAGATGATCCCCATCCATCAAAGCCTAGTTCAGATGCCACTTCTTCCATGAAGACTTCCTCTGTGACTTTCTGTTCCTCTTTAATCCCCTGTCCAAATCCCTCCTCCATGACCTTGGAACTGTATCAATGTTTCTGTTACTGTACTTAACATGACATACATACATACATATACATATATATATATATATAGAGAGAGAGAGAGAGAGAGAGACAAGGTCATGCTCTGTCACTCAGGCTGTAGTGCATTGGTGGGAACATGGCTCACTGCAGCCTCTAACTCCTGGACTCAAGCTTAGCCTGCAGAGTAACTGTGGGACTATAGGTATGCACTACTATGCCTGGATAATTTTATGATTTTTTATGTAGAGACAATATTCCATTATGTAGCTTAGGCTGGTCTCGAGGTCCTGGACTCAAGTGATCTTCCCACCTTAGCCTCTCAAAGTTCTAGGATTACAGGTGTGAAGCACTGTTCCTGGCTATCTCACATTCTATTTTGAATTATAGTTGGTTATGAATCTGTCTTTTTCATGAATCAGTTACTACCTAACAGGATATTTCACAGATAGTTTGGTAGTTGCGTTGGGTTGAATTGGGAGCGTAGGCTACATTCTATCAGCTTATTTAATGCAGAAGCCAATAGAATGTAGTGTTTTACTTTCCACAGAGCCAGGAATCAGTGCAAAGCCCAATTCAGGATAAAAGTCATAACGTTTCTATTAAACCTCACTATGATTTTTTAACATGTGTCATGGCAAGAACACCCTTTATACCATACTGCAATTTTCCCTTTTTCCTCTTACATACTTTCTGCACCTCCTAACCTAACATTTTGACCTGATCTCCCCTCACTCATATTTTATAATTTCTATCTCATTCTGCTTATTTATACACCACTTTCTATGCTGTGGTGGGCAATTTTGCCTTTTGTTTTGTTAATGTTATTCTCTCTTCATTCATAGCAGAAACTGATTTTTCTTTGGAGGAGGGCTAGCATTAGGATTTAGGCATGTGATCCAGTTCTGTTGAATTATATTCAAGTTCCGTGGCCACAGTGATTGGCAAGAGATCCAGTTTGCTCCAGTGAGACTCCAACATGATAATAGTATTTTGATGATAGGAATAAAAAAATTCTGTCTTTGGTAGGATTGCTAAAGTGACACAATCGAAGCCTGGAGCTTTGGTTGACTCTCTTTAAACCTCTTAGAAGAGCTGACATGAATGAAACTATCATAGAAAAAAACAGATCCATAAGATGGAGAGAGACCAAGTGCTGAAGACATAATTTGAGCCCCTGGATCCAGGTTTTGGATTATATAAGCCAACAAATTTCCATTTTGATTAAGTCAGTTTGAGCTGGGTTTTGTTCTCATGTGGCCAAGAGCCCCTACTCTTACATGTACCAAAGATAGGCTTCCTCTTTAAGGCTACTCCTCTTAGCCTTTCTCTTTTTCATTGATCTCATAAATTCAACTTGCCCTCTATCACTCCCAAGACTTTTACAGAAAAAATTTAAAAAAAAGGACAATAACGATATCTGATACCTGTATCATATGACTTTTCTGAGGGCCTAATAAGTGTAAAATGCTTGAAATGGTACCTGTTATATTGTACCATATGAGTATTTGTTATTTCCATCTCCATATTATCATCACTATTTTCATGTTACTCATTTACAATAATCAGATCACAGAATTGGAGACTTAAATCCACTGATACCTCAATTTTTAAGCATTTACTTATAAATTGACTTTTTTGGCCAGGATATCATCTATTAGTATGTCTTGCATTGCTATTTGTCTGAATGACTTTTCTATTTGTTTGACGATGCATTCCACTTTAAAAGTATATAACATAAAGTTTGTGTCCATTGAGTCTCTCTTGGGAGATGCATACCAACAACAACAACAAAAATCGCAAAATACCATTTGTAACTACCACTGGTTCACAATATTTGTACTGTGAATCTTTATATTCCTTTTAGGTGGCTGAGAAGACTATTTCTTTCACTTTGCAAATAAAGAAATGTGTAAAAATATGATTTCTCAGGGTGATATATTAATGGGAATGGAACATAAGTCTCTAGATTTCTAATGCAAGAAGTGAATAATTGTCTCCTAAATAATTTAAGTATAACTTTTTCTTAGTATAATATTGTTTTGACCTGGTGTTAAGTTCCCTGAGTTCCAGTTTTTGCTCTGACATTGATTAACTGGATAATTCTGAGCGGACCGTGGATCTATCGACCACAGTTTCCGCGTCTGTAAAATGAAGAGTTTATACTCTACATTTAATGCACCTTTCAACCCAAAAATTCTCTGAATTCATTTCAAAGGATGATTTATCATAAACACATTTTAAAATCGTTGTTTTCTACGAGACAGAAGAGCTACAAAGAGAGACACTGAAACTCTTCCTTCCAGTATGCAAATGATACTCAATTTGTAAGATTCACTTGGAAGAAATAAAGAGGTATAGCATGTAAAATGAAAAAGGGTTTATGTCAATTTAAAGTAAGAGTGTAAAGGTGGCAACTTCAGTTCATTCTAGTAAAAGGTAAACTAATTAATCTGGGAGCTAAGACCCAAACTGGGAAAAAGGTGATGAGCTGTACCATCATCCAGCACATTAATCAGGAAGAGGGTTTGGTGACTAAGACAGAGACCACTGAAACTATCACCGTGTGCTAGAGAAAGGTAAGGAGAGGTGCATTTACCCTTTCAAGAATTACTATCAGTGGATCTGTTAGACATCACACGCTTCTCCGGAACTGGTAAGGCTTCTGAGACAGATAAGGATTTTGCTTGACTCTCCCTTCCGAGGTACACCCAAGCTGTGTATAACTTGGCAGCCATTCTGAGTCAGAGCTCTTTTCCCAAAATTAGCTCTTGGATAAACACACACAAAAGATTTATTTCTTCTGGGTTTGGGTTAATTAAATACAGCCAAAGTGAAATCAATTCTGTCTTAAGAGTGACAGGCCTGCTGCCTAGCAGAAAAGCTGCAACAATTAGCTTAGACCTAACAATTGAAAACATTTATTTGACTACTGGATCACCTGTACCAGCAATTCAGTAAATTCAATATCTATATAGAAAGGTAGATAGATGTAAACATAAATTATATATATATATATATGTAGATGTATAGACATGTTTTTAGAAACAGAATTTTGTTCCCCTAAATTTATATATTGGAGTCCTAACCCCCAATGTGAATGTAGAGAAAGGAACTTTATCAAAGTAATTAAATGAGGTCATGAGGGTGGGGCCTTAATCTGATAGGACTGGTGACCTTATAAGAAGAGAAAGAGACACCAGATAGCTCTCTCTCTTTTCACTTGTGCACAAAGAAGAGGCTGTGTGAGGACACAGCAAGAAGTCAGATGTCTGTAAGCAAGAAGGAGAACCTTCCACCAGAAACCAGCCCGATGGTACCTTGATTTAGGACTTCTAGGTTCCAGAACTGTGAGAAAATAAATGTCTGTTGTTTAGGCCTCCCCATCTATGGTATCTTGTTAGGCAGTCTCAGTAGACTAATACATCTATACATGCCTATCTATCTATGTTTCTTGTCTTAGCCCATTTTTTGCTGCTATAACAGAATACCACAAATGAAGACATTTATAAAGAATGAAAATTTATTTCTCATAGTTCTAGACACGGGGAAGTCTAAGACCAAGGCACTAGCATCTGGTGAGAGCCTTCTTGCTGCATCCTCGTATGACAGAAGGAGGAAGGTAAAAGGGGACTGTTTCCTTACATGGCAAAAGAGCAAACCCACTCCTGCAAGCCCTTTTTCTAAAAAATAAAGAATAATCTACTGTCAACAAAGGTGATATATACAACAGGAAAATAAATAACAAGGAGAGAGGGAGTGAATGAATCCTCCTGGAGGGCTGCTTCCACCCTCTTTAGAGATGGAGCGAGAAGATAATGGAGGCTTACTGGTTTAGGAACCTGAACAAGTTGGAGAGGAGGAGTGTCCCCTGAGGTAGTAGGACTCAGTTCAAATCCCGTTATGACCACCTATTTTGTTAGGCACTGTGCCAGGGGATGGTGGTGCAGAATTAACCCATTCATGAAGACTTTGCCCTCATGATCTAAACAATTCCCATTAGGCCTCGCCTCCCAACACTGTTGCACTGGGGTTTAAGTTATCAACACATGAATTTTGTGGACACTTTTAGGCTATAACATCTTTCTATATATATATGTATGGCTACATTTTCTTACACAATTGAAAATTTTACTCAACCAATTTTCTTTGCCTATTCTCTTCCCAGTTTTTCTATATTTAGTGCCTCACAGTGAAGTGTAATCTCATATGGATTTTTAATTCCAAAATAAAAAACACAAATATAAAACAAAGAATATCTGATAATTCAATTTGCTGTCACTATGTTGAGTGGTTATCATTCTACAGGTTAATATTAGAATCACCTAGGAAGCATTTTTAAGCTTTCAAACTAGACTCACTCTTTTGGGCAGTTTATCAGAAACTTTAGAAGGCAGAAGTGAAATGGGATATGACTTTGAAATAGATAAACTGGCAATGTCTTCCCAGAATGTCTTCTCCCTTCTCCCCTAACTTCAGGAGGAGAATCACTACACCAGCATGTTGGTATTGCCAGATCATAATCTTTGGAGGCTTGTTACTGTCACTTGAATGACCTCCCCAGCAGAATTTCTTGAGTTCAGGTGTATGGTCTCAAATTTTATATTTCTATAACCTGGTCCAGTGCTGTAAAAGGTGAGCAGCAATTTGTTGGGTGTGGAACAAATTCTTTAGACTTCTCCTGGCATCACGTATTCTCAGAGCCTGACAGAATTATCCGGAATTGAGAGGATTAATAGTGTCACATGTGTTAGAACAGTACTTTCTAGACTTGGTCACTTGCTCATGTGATCTGTATTATCACCTTCTGTCTGTTTTTACACCTGCTCTACTATAGTCTATTCTCATCATAGCAGCAAGGATGATCCTTTAAAAGATCTGCAATGACTCTCCATTTTACTCAGAGTAAAAGCTACAGTCCCTACATTGTCCTACAAATAAAGTGACTCTGTGTTCCAGTTTTCAGGGACAGCCCTGGTTTATGCATGCTGTTTTGGTGTGATTATTAAATGTGTCCTATCTTATTCTAATAAGTGTTACAGACTGTTTGTTGAGTTGTATGGTCATCCACTTAGAAGGCCCTACATGATCTGGTTCCCCATAATCTCTCTGGCCTCTTTCTTTCCTTTCTCTGCTACTCTGGTCACCTTATTGCTCCTTCCACACAACAGGCATTCCTGCCTGGGACTTCTGCTCTAATTCTATCCTCTGCATGGAATACTCTTCCCAGGTATCTACTTTGCTCTCTCTCAACTTCTCCAAATCTGCTCAAATCTCACCTTCTCAAAGAAACCAATGCTGACCACCTGCTTAATACTTGTAGAATGACTATCAAATATTTTTCTTCAAATTGATCCCTTTTTGACCTTATGTATCTACTTCAATCTTAATCTTAACAAAATATCAATTATAATATGGGCATGACATGTTATTTTTAATACACAATTTTAATGTTTACAGTAAAGTCGATATGTTAAAAGAAAAATACTTTGTGTGCCATGTAAAATTATCTCATGACCACCAGTAGTATGCACATGTATCTCATGACCACCAGTAGTATGCACAGTTAATGAAGGTTTCATGAAAACTCTGGTGTACGTGATTCTGAGACCCACGAGCACTGTAGTTATGCTGGAATGTCCTACAATCTCCACAAAATGTGTAGTAGGTTTGAGTTTATTATTTGCGATTGCATGTCTGCCAGATCTTCCTAGCAGGCATATTATATCTTATTGAGCCCCAAAAGAACACATTGTAGTACATTTTAATGGATGCTCTTGCCCTACTTGGGAGTTTGTTGTGTCATGAGTCTTCAGTCTTTCAAAATTCGAGGGTTTTATTCAAGCTAATAGGTAATTTCATTATTTTTTATTTGCTTGGCCCAACCACTAACAGTTTATCTGGCTTCTGTTTTTATTGTTGAATCAGCCAATCAATCTTAATTAATTCAGCTATCTGATCCACTTGTAGATTCTTACGCTACAAGGTTCACATTTTAAAACCTAATCTCGACCTTATGAAATTAAAAATCATAGATCTGGGAAATTCGAAGTTATGTATATAAATCCACTTGAAATAAAAGTGAAGAAAATAGGGAATGAATACTTCATGGTATTAAAAAATAGGAGTGAACTGCACTGTGGAAAGGAAAATAATAGGACTGATTTTCACCCATTTGAGTCAATTCGAATTTGTATTTGAATAAGAATTGCCACTTAGAAAGCTAAAATGATCTATAAATAAGTTTTTCCCCCTAAATCATGGTAGTAAGTGCAGTTTGAGCAAGATGTTTTGATTATAACAATACGGAAAGAAATTGCATGATAAGAAGAGGTCTGTCTAAATTTATTAGAAACACATTTTCTTATCTAGTTTCACTGTAAATGTTTAAAGAAATAGGCTGTACTAGAAATACCCCAAATCTCTAATATGTTGTTTTTAATTAGCACACTTTTTTTTAGTGATTACACAACTGTCACTATGATAGCTAACAATGTGAAATGTATTTTAACATTGTTATTCAGGACAAAATAAGCATACATAAAATGTTATAAAATGTAAAGAATCTAATAATAACCCTGATGAGGTTCCACCATTTCCAATTACAATTCAATAATCTACTTTGTGCTAAAACAGCAGAGTAAAAGAAAATCAGAACTCCTTTATTAATGACAAATAAAGATATATTGTATACAGAAATGATAAAGCTCTGATAAAAACAGCACAATAGCATTAAATATTTTAAGGTATCAGAGCCACATTTGAGGACATTTATTATCTTGTCTGTGTAACATCTCTATCTTTGGAGGACCAGCTCTTCCTACCTTTGAAAAACTCTCTCTTACTCTCACCCTTCTGAGTCCCACTAAAGCTATCACCACGTGGTCTAAATTGGAGCTTCCCTTATTCCTAGGTGGCACTTCCTCCCTGACTTTAGTAATAAGGCAGAGGCAAATACATGAATTGTCCGTTTGGGGGAGGTTTTAAACTAAGGTTGGGATGAGAGAGAATCAAGAATGGTGAAATAGAATTTTTTCCTTCTGGTGGTAACTCTAGGTTGATCTGAACCCAGAGCCAGCTGTCAGTATTCAAGTATTCAACAGTATGAAACTTGTCCTCAGAGAAACAAAGTGATAGACAACATATAGAAAGAAGCAGCGATGAGAGAGCAAAAGATGGCATATGAGCCCCTTGTTCCAGCTACCATTGTCCTCTCCTTTGTGAGTTAATGATGTCTCCATTTTTGCCCAAGTTAGTTCAAACTGAGCTTCTTCACTTGAAATTAAGTCCTAATACACATCCTGAATTGCTATTTAGAAATTGTGTGTGTGTGTATGTGTGTGTATTCACGGGTGTGTACAAGTAAATTCCCCCAAGTGGGAACATGATTGGTTAAAGTGATTCTAGTCTCTTTACTTACTTGAAATTTCAAATCAGATTTTGGATAATCAAGAAAAAGTGGCTTAAAATCTCTGCTGTGCAAGGAAATCCTGTATAACAAGTGTGCTAACAAAATATTTTTTTCTCTCATAAAACAAACTTCTGATCTTCAGCCAATGACTCACTTATCCAAATTCCAAAACTAACAAAAACATTAGATGATAACTATGCTCTTTGTAAGGGAATTTGATCTATCTCTCTTTCCGTGGAGTGATGAGTAGAAAGTTTTTCCTTATTTCCTGTGTTGGGACCTGAAAATGTTCCTCCCAGTTTATGGAAGTGAAAGTCTCATAAATGAGATCAGCAGCAGGTCTTGACCTCCTATTTACAGACTTTTATAACAGCTCTTTAAGTGCATGCACTGTTTTGTATGAAAGCAAGGATTGTGTATATTTTATTTGTGTGGCTAGAGGTACTATCACACTATGTACTTCTAGTAGCTAGTAAAAAATACTTGTTAAATTAATGAATGACTGGAAGATTGGCAGATCCTAGACAACTCATTTTCTCTTAAAAATAATTTAAATCCTCTCATTCTATGACCTCTAATTGCATTTGTGTTTCTTCTTTGGAAGGCACAGATACTATATAGTCCATACATGGCACAAATATACTTTTTCTGGGTTTTGTTGTGCTGCTTCATTCTTACTATTGAAAAATCAAAACAAAAAAGAAAAGAAAGAAAAAAACAAAAAAGGAAATGAGTGCTTTGCACTGAGGGTTTATTTACAGTCTCTGTGTGAGCTAGAAGGAGATACCAAGTCATGAGACTGATGTATTGGCAAGAGCTGCTGCCAGATGTTGATCATGACAGGTGCATAATAAAAATGCTCTTTATGACTTTCCCTCAGAATTCTAAATATATTTGAAAATAAGGAAAACATCTGCTCATTACTTCTTTCATTGACAGGCTACTACAGCTTTTTAAACTGTGATTTAAAAAATGTTGGGGGCATTATTTTGTGAAACTGTAAGTGCATTATCTAAATGTTCTTCACAAGCAAAATGCAAAATTCTAGCACACGCTTTTATGCCTTTTCACTTACTAAATGGCTGCATTGTTTCTGCCATTCTTGCCCATCTCTCTTTTGGTTCAGAGCAAAGTCACAAATACTTAACACAAGTGGAACAACCCTATTTATTATGATTTCAAGATTGCAAAATTGTTCTGCAACCAGAGTCACCATATGATTAGTATTCTTTTATCAACTGCATGACATGCAGTTACTGTGATTTGATACACAGTTCTTGGTAGCCAAATTAAGGACAGGTAGCAATGCCCTGTGAAAAGTCTTTGGAATCAGTGGCTTTTTTATAACCCTCAATGGTGATCGGTAAACAAGCACCATGACAAGCTTAAAGGATAAGAAGTTTCTCAATCTATTTAGCTTTGAAATCTCGAAAAGCATATGGAAAGACATTCACAGCAATTTCTTTTTTCTTTTTCTTTCTTTCTTTCTTTTCCTTTTTTTTTTTTTTTTTTTTTGAGACGGACTGTCACCCAGGCTAGAGTGCAGTGGCAGGATCTCAGCTCAGTGCAACCTCCGCCTCCTGGATTCAAACGATTCTCTTGACTCAGCCTCCTGAGTAGCTGGGATTACAAGTGCCTGCCACCATGCCTGGCTAATTTTTGTATTTTTAGTAGAGATGGGGTTTCACCATGTTGGTCAGGCTGGTCTCGAACTCCTGACCTCAAGTTATCTGCCTGCCTTGGCCTCCCAAAGTGAAATTACAGGCGTGAGCCACCGCATCCGGCCCACAGCAATTTCTAATGTCATATGAGCCCAGTTTGTCCAATGAAATAAATGAATAAATAGAGCTTTATCTTAGAATTCATAGTGAATGGACAAGTGCAGAAGAGTGAGTTACGGATCCATAATGGATGGTGGTACTGTAGCAGGTGCAGTCTGAGTCTGGAAGTGGGAAAATATCATGGTGAGAGGAAATGGACTACATCATATGTAACAGAGGAAACCCCCAGGCATCTCTCACATTTTCAAGACAACCAATGTTCATAGAATCCCCAAAGTCCAATGCTATACTCCCTTTCTTTAGCTTCAACAGAACATTACATGTGGTCAAGAAAGCTTTGGTTAGAGAAAATTTTATCCTGCATTTCAGAAAATAAAGACACGATTTTTAAGGGTTATGGGAAGTATATATTATTTATTTCAGGTAATTAGTTCTTAACCTGAGGATCATGTAGAAAAGTCTGGGGCATTTAAAATTAGGAGAAAAAGAGTCTGTAACAAATGTGGTAGGATTATGAACTACGGAAACAGCTTGAATTGGCCTCCTTTATATTTTTTAATCCTTCCTTTCCCCATATTGGCATCTGCTGCAAAATCTGCAATTGACCCCAAGTCAGGGACCCTTAGGCTGAAATCTAGGTTGGGCTTCATGAATTGTGAATCCCCTGATAAGACATTCAGAAGTTGGAATGAATGGCTATGTATTCTGTTGCGCATACTTCCTTTCACAGCTTTCAGCAAATCATTAGAAATAATCCAAAAAAAAAAAAAAAAAAAA
>NW_012107164.1:363682-380463 GCF_000951045.1 Mandrillus leucophaeus
AAAAAAAAACCAAAAAAAAAAAAAAAAAAAAAAAGTAGATGAAAACAATTTTTTTGGTATTTTTTAAATGCCTTTCACTTTTATGTCTTTAACAGTAAAGTAACTTTGTAAATTTCCCATTCTCCTTTTATACTTTCTACTAAAGTTGCTGTCATGAAAGAACTTCATATTTGTAATTAACGTTTTAGTATGAACACTCATGTATTACTTCTTAGGAATAGTTGCTCTTTTTTTTTTCATTTCTTATTGTGGTGCTAAGTATGTTATTGCCTCCTTAATGGCTATAAGCTTTAGGAAGTTAGAGAAGTGTTGATTTGGGTAGGATAATTTTCTAGATTTGGTTGGAGAAATTTATAGGTGTTGAAATAATATAGCCACATTCTAGGAGAACATAGAGCTTATAAAACAGGTACAATTTTATTTTTTCTAGGGAGTTGGAAAGCATCTTGGTGTTGTGAAAAAGTACTGGAATTGGAACTGGCCACCTTTGAGTTTATTTTCTGGCTCCATCAATTATTAGTGGTGTGACTGTGGGGAATATACTTAATCTCTTTGAGCTCCAATGGCATCATCTATAAAGTGTCAGCTAACAATACCTCTATTACAGGGTTGTGGGGGTTAGTAGTCATTTATACAGTGTGCTTTAATACTCAATAGGTGGCTGCTACAATGGATGAAAATAACACAGAGAAAACAATGTGGTAAGAAAAAATAAAGGCAGCAATAGTGATATTAGTAAGCTTTAATGAGGGTTTTACATGTATTGTCTTGTTTAAACTCCAGAATATCTCAATTATTGCCCCTTTTTAATTTTAATTTTTTATTTTTAACTTTTTTTTTTAGGCAGAGTCTTGCTCTGTCACCCAGGCTGGAGTGCAGTGGCGTGAATCTTGGCTCACTACAACCTCTGCCTTCCTGGTTCAAGTGATTCTCTCACCTCAGACTCCTGAGTACCTGGAATTACAGACGTGCACCACCACACCTGGCTAATTTTTGTAGTTTTAGTAGAGACAAGGTTTCACCATGTTGGCTAGGTGGGTCTCGAACTTCTGATCTCAAGTGATCCTCCTGCCTTGGCCTCCCAAAGTGCTAAGATTATAGGCATAAGCCACCATACCTGACCTTATTGCCCTCATTTTAATAAAGAACTGAGGCAAAAGTGGCTCAGTAACTTGCTCAGGGCTATTCAGTTAGCATTGGTGGAGCAGGGATGTCAGCGGAGCAGTCTCCAGAGCTTCTCTCAACCCCTAGTCAAGGCCACTCCTCCTTATGACACCAGACACGGGTGTGAGGGGTACAAGTTTGGGAATCCAGTTTTGATATTTGGTTTTGTACTTTTGTGATGTCTAGAAATGTAAATCTATAGAATGTCATTATTATGTTCAACATGAACTTACCCACAACTTTTACCCAGATATTAAAACAAAATTTTCTCTCAATATTTGCTTTTCCAGTTAGTAAACAAGCAAAACTTATTTGACGTCTATTATGTCCTAGGCATTGTACTCACCTTATTAGCCTTGAAGAGCTTAAAGTCTAGAGGAAGAAACAAATGCACAAACAGATAATTTTAATATAAATATGGTAAGAGGTAAAACACAGTTGTATCTGGGGTGCTGTGGTAAATAAAAAAGGAAGCCTTAAACCAGCCTGGAAACACAGGGGTGCTTCCTAGAAAAGATGACACGTAGTTAGCCTTGATGGGTAGGTAAGAACCATCCAGGTCAAGGAACATGAAGAAGGTGCTGCTACCATCAGATGGAACAGCAAAAGCAAAAGCATGGAGGCAGAATGCAGCATGGGCACGGGAGGTGAGGGGGGTACATGGTGTCAGAAGTTGGACTTTGCTAGATGCAGATGGACATGGGGCAGAGATGTGACCAGAGCAGGCAGATAGTGTTCAGGGCTTGGACTGCTATGCCGCTGGCCTCCATTGAATAGTCTGGTTAGTTGGCTGTCATTGTGTAGATAATGGGAACTCTAAAAAGACTAAGAATGACTGAAACAGTCAACCCTCCATGTAGCTCCACTGTGAAAAATGGAGAGGAGAAGGGAACAAAATTCATCTCTTTAATGCCCTTTTATTATTATCATTAGGTTTGAAAGGGAAAGTTTATTAGACAGGAAGAAGGTTGCAGAAGAGTGCAGTGGGGGCACCTCAGCGAGAGGACTGAGGGTGCCGCTGTGGATTTTTCCTTAGGGGCATTTATGCACCTTAAGCTGGGAGCTTACAGTTGTAAAATGAGTTTCACAATGGCATTCCAGAGATGTATAGAAAAGTTAGTTACTTAGAAAAGTTGAAAGAGGCCTGGAATCAGATGCCAGTGAGGTGGTCTTTGCTCCCTTCTAAATTCCTCAGAGAAGGAGTTTCTGTCTCCAGGGACTGTTCAATGTTTACCAGGTGATTTTTGCCCTCCTCATTTTCTCCCTGACAAATATTTTGGTCAAATCTTTGACCCTTTATGTCCCCCATGCTCATGTCTACCTGCTGCCTACTAGGTTCTCAAGCAAGAGAAAACATCCACAATGAAGAGGGGCATGGAGTCTGTCTGGCTACTTCCTTCTGAAAGTGGGTACTGAAGGGACAGGTTGTGTTTTTCCCTTTCTTGCTCTCTGTCATAAAGGGAATGAAGGGTCTTGAAACCCTATTCATGGAGGGGAGACCGGATTCCATCAAGAGGCCCCATGTAAGTGGAAGTTGCTGTTGCAGGTTGGCATTGGGATTGCATAGCCCTTCGTAGGTGGCATAGCCCTCTGTAGGTGGCATCTTTGTAATCTGGAAGATATAAATTTAATGAGGGTGTTAAAAAGGCAGGGACTGAATTTTAAAAGAAGAATGACAAGGAACAAAGGCTCAAGGAATGGGAGAAGCCAAGTGATTTTTGAAAACCACTCAGTAAAAGTTTTGGTCCTGTCTTGATTACTTTGGAAAAGTGTGTGTAGCCATTTGGCTTGTTTGAAAATTTATACTGCGGCCGGGTGCGGTGGCTCATGCCTGTAATCCTAGCACTTTGGGAGGCTGAGGCGGGCAGATCACAAGGTCGGGAGATTGAGACCATCCTGGCTAACACGGTGAAACTCCATCTCCACTGAAAATACAAAGGCTGAGGCAAGAGAATGGTGTGAACCTGGGTGGTGGAGCCTGCAGTGAGCCGAGATCGTGCCACTGCACTCCAGCCTCGGTGACAGAGCGAGACTCCTTCTTAAAGAAAAAAGAAAGAGAGAAAATTTATATGGCTAGAAGGTGAAGCCTTAGCTGTAATTTAGCTTGTAATTTTGTGAGTAAGTCATGACCTAATAATGGAACAGGACAGCTTGGCAGGACTAAAAACAGTGGGTAAAGGAATAACCGTCCATTTCCCAAGGGAGCAGTGGTGTGAAACCACCTCATTGGGGTTTTCCATCAATACTGGTGATGAAAATGGAGGACTGGCACATTGGGCCATAATAAACATTTAAAGCTGAACCCCGTATCTGTAAGGAACATTATCTCTTGTTAAGCCACAATCAGATTTACCTGAGGCTCATCTATAGAGATGGAAAAGATGGGGCCTAGATGACTTCAAAGCCCCATCACTCATCTAGAGGATGACTTTTAGAGGCTTACTCATAATCCAGGAATAGAGTTAGAGGTGCTTGTCCTTGCCCTTGCCCTCATGCTTGTCCTCATTCTGCAGGACCCCCTTGTTGGGTAGGTTGACAAAGTTGTGACTGTGACAGCCCAGAAAGAAGTGGTGCCCCCTCTGCCATGAGGGAGAGAGGGACACTTGCTCTTCAAATGATCCTCTTGTTTGTGATGAGGACAGAGTCCCTGGGGCATCTTGTAACCTGGAGGTTTGGGACATTCTCTACTCCAGCATCCTGGATTTCTGCAGTGATGACAGACCTTCATTCTGTTAGTATTATGGGGTCTAGCCTTGGGGTTACTAGCTAACAAAAAAGAATGTGCCAATGCTGCTGCCATATAATTAGCTGGCGACGGCATTTTTCCTCCTCCCATTGAGCTTTTTTTATTTTTGATGTTTCTTCCAGGTTATGGAAAACCTTAAAGGCCATATTTAATAAAGTAGAAAAGGGAGTTTGTGGGCCTTGATCTAATTTGGGGTTTTCTTGTCTAATATCTGGGAAACCTGACTTATAAAATGTATGGCCAGAGTGGATTGGCCTTCAGAGCTTTCAGGGTCTAAATTTGTATATTTGTGCATGACTTCCACCAGTCTAGGTTGGAAAAGGGCAGGATTATCAGATGGCTCCTGGATGATTTCTCATAATTTAGAAAAGTTAACAGGTTTTGTTACAGCCTTTTTCACTTCTTTCAACAAGCAAGTTATCATATAATCTTGTCTGCTCCTGCCTCTGGGCAGGCATTGGCAGCCTCATATTGCCAGTTGGGTTCTGTGTAGGGCACAGCTTCTGCCCTGGCTCTATTATCGCTGGGATTACGAGCATGAGCTTTGTCTGCCCAAGCTCAAGCTAAAGACCATGTGCATGATTTTTCTTCATGGGAACAGCAAGTAATTAATACCATGAATATGTCTTGCCAGGTTTAAATCAAAGTCAATAGTTAAAGCCTGAAATTCTTGAATGATCTTAGAGGGATCCTGGCCAAAAGAACCCAGTTTGGATTGAATTTGCAAAATATCAGACATTGGAAAATGGACATGAACTCGAATTGTTCTCAAATGCCCATTTGCCACCTTGAGGAGGGGCAAAACATTTTTGGGATTTTCTGAGAACTCTGTACTACTAGTGGCATATGTGACTCCTGTGTGAGTATGTGAGGGAGGTAAAGTATCTGGACAGGGAGGTTGATTGGGGGATGATGGAGTAGATAGAGTGGGTGTAGGTGAAGTGGGAGCAGGCTGAGGAGACTGTGACAGGTAAAAGGAAGGATCATCTAAGACATCAGAATCGGGGAGAGAGGAAGTTCCTTGGAAGCATACATGATAATTTTTATGTAACTTTGGGTTTGGGGATAAAACCCAAAAGACCAGAATAACAAGAGACCTCTGAATACAAGCCAAAATTATACACTTCTTTTTGAGAGTCTGTGGGTCAAAATAGGACCATTTTTTTCATAATGTAACCCAAGGGTGAGCAGGAATGAATTGAACCCATGTTAGGTTTAGGTAAGGGACTACAAGATTCATGAGGAGTCCCTGGGGAATTTGGACCTCACCTTTCCCTTTGGGGCACTCTATTCAGGGGCATCCCATCATGGACAGAGGGCCTGCTGCCCTTACCTGGATGACTAGATCAGGTGGGGCCTGGTATCAGCGGTCAGCTCAAACCTAATGTAAACGACAACTCACCGTAGCTAAGGATGTGTTGCCTGTGATGAAATTGAATGCAAAAGTGGGTCCACAACCAGTGGAGTGTGTCTGTGCAGAGTTGAGATCACTGCTGCTCGTTTCCAAGGCATGGTTTATAGAGCGTTAAAGTGAAAGTGGACTTGACACCCTGCCAGGCAATAGCAAATTCGCTCTTTTGTCTTGGCTTTCAGGTAACACCGGGGAGTGCCCTCTGCCAGAAACCCTCAACTGCCAGAGAGTACTCAAGCTGGCTCACTGGCAGTCCGAAAATAGAAAAGAACCCTGGCTAATCTCTCACGTCTAAGAACAGCGACAGACAGGTATCCTTTCTCCAGGGTTTCAGGATCCCGCCAAAGAGTGGCCTCAGTCAGGGACCTTCAATTCCCACGAGTAAAGAACCAGACCACCACGCCTGTAATCCCAGCACTGTGGGAGGCCAAGGCGGGCAGATCACGAGGTCAGGCGTTTGAGACCACACTGACTAACAGCGTGAAACTCCGTCTCTATTAAAAACACAAAAAATTAGCCGGGCGTGGTGGCGGGCGCCTGTGGTCCCAGCTACTCGGGAGGCTGAGGCAGGAGAATGGCGTAAACCCGGGAGGCGGAGCTTGCAGTGAGCCGAGATGGCGCCACCGCACTCCAGCCTGGGCGACAGAGCGAGATTCCGACTCCGTCTCAAAAAAAAAAAGATCCAGACCACTGAGGGAAGAAATCCCAGTAAAGTCCCCATATGGGCCACCAACATGCCAGGCGAGGCGTCAGAGCCCTGGCATTTGAAAGTTGTCGACTTGTGGGTTGGTAAAAAGAATTTACCGACGACAGTATAGGTTTGAAGAAAGAAAGTGTATTTGAAAGGAAGAACGCTGCACAAGGGTGCAGTGGGGCACCTCAGTGAGATGACTGAATGTGCCCTAATGCCCTTTTAACCAACATCCTTTGTGGAAGCTTTTAATTCACTCGTATTTCTCCTTTCTTTTTTCTCCTTGCTTTTCGTATCTACAACCCAATGGGAAGATGAGAATTTAATAACTAAATGCAGTAACTTATGATAGCTTCAGCCCCTTCTTCTATACTTTTTTTCAGTCCTTCATCTGTATGTCTACTCAATTGTATTCGAACTTCCATTTTGTAGTTATGGCTAGGTGAGTCTCATTCTCTCACTAGCACTAGAGATCTGGCTTATGTAAACTTCTGGGCTTAGTCAGATATTCTGCTGGAGTGCTTCCAGAAGTGGAATTCCCAAATCCCAAATCTGAAAATTGTCTGCATTGTTCTTAGTAAAGCCCAGGAAAATGCTAGAGCCAAAAAACTTAGGTGAAAGAGTCATATGAGGAGATAAGAGGAAATTTGCTCTTCTCAAATAGAAAGCATGGGTTCCCTGGAGTGGAGAGGGTAAGTGGATCGATTTGTATTTATGCTTCATAGTTTGCTTCTTAATCACCTTTCTTAATTATACAGGGCACACATGGAAACTCATCCCACTTGCACAGCTTAATTCTGCATGGTAGACCTCCTAGTGGTTCTTAAGGGAGATGAAGGGCACAATATAAACCAGCTCTGGGTCTTTCCCAAACACAGAATTTTCTAAGTCCTCTGATGCTTTCCCATTGCCCACTCGTGCACACTTCCTTGCCTTAAAAGTTACTGCCAAAACGAGTTGCAATTACTGATGGGAGTGTGTCTCACCCCTCAGGCATATCTGGGTAAATAAAAGGTTGAGAGCAACTGTAGGCATCCTCTGGGGGTGTATGCTGTGGGGCATAGGGAAACCTAAAAGAAACCTGGCATGATTGTACAAAATTGGCTGCCATGTTTTTCCTGGTTCCCCACCGTCATGTAGCTGTGTTTTCTTTTTGTGACAAAGAAATAATGACTTACAGTGTCATAAATCAAAGGCTGTTCTTTTACTTTTACTAGTTCCTAGAAGGCAAAGACTCTGTCTTATTTATCTTGTTCCCACTGCCTTGCACGATGTCTGGTGCAGAGCACTTGCCCAACACATGTAGTACAAAATGAATGAGAAATGATCTTGAGAGGGCAATGAACTAACAGGCAAAGAGTTGATAAACTTCCAATTATTCAAAACACTATGTTTTCCTACCAAAATATTTGAAATGGGCCTTTTACATATTAAGCATTTGGCTTATTTGGTAACTATTATTCTGTTACTTCACACTTAGGAAACCCTAGCATTATGAATAGAACTAATTTGAGACCTCTGAGCAACTGTTGATTTTGAAATACTTTACTTTCCTACAACAAATAATACTTTTTAGGGCATGTTTTTCCCATGAGTTTTAAAAATCTATCTTGATTAACCAAACAATTTGACAGCGAAGACATTTAAATTATGCACTTTAGTGTAATTCCCAGAGCTAGAGAAGACAGGCCACTGTGACTGAAGCAATGGATTGAATCTCCGCTGCCAGATGACAGTTGAAATATAATGGGCTTACAGCCGTCAGCCACAGCTAGAGGTTTATATACAAAGAGTAAAGCTTTTCAGTGATGGAAAATGGAAAGCTGGGTGGTTACTTGAAATTCTTGTATTGTTCCTAGTAGCTTATAAAGGATATGGGAAAACTCCATCCATGCCAATTCTGTTTAGGATAGTATTTGTAATGGAGCTGCACAAACATACTTCTTGCATCCTGGTACTATTGCTATTTTCTGTATATGTTGTGTGTGATTTTTAAACACATACATCTGAAATAAGGACCAGGATTATATTTCTCAGTCTATGATGTTTATATGATTTTGCTCTAATTGCTCTTGAAAAACACAACAATCAGTGACAAATGGCTTCCCATGTCCCCAAGGCTCTTAAGCAGGGGATTTCCAAATTTTCTGTAATGACTAATTTAGTTTTTCTTGTTGTGCTATGTATGACAATTGGTTCAGGACAAAAGTATTTTGATTTTTCTACCTCATGTAGAAATAACCTTAAAATAATATAATACTTGATAGGATGAAGCTATTCTCCATGTTTCTATAAGTTCTGTTAGAGAATGCGTCTGGGTCTATCCAACCATGTTCAATGTTTTCAAATGCTAAATGAGGGCTTCAGAAGAACCCCTTGAGGAAAGAGAGATGACATTTGCCATGCTCTGTTAATATCAACTGAGGAAGAAAGTATCTGGCAATACATTTATCCTGATGAACTCGATGATAGGGGATTTTTTTGTTTAAGCATTGGCAGCATGTACTTACTGCTACATCTGTATATGGGCTGTCAGGTCGCATAAAGAAGCCATAACAGAAGACAGTTGCAGGGAATAGATTATGTAATGAGATCAAGCCGGTGAAAGTCTGGGTTCCAGTTGTAATATTACAATGTGAAGAGTCCACTTATCTGCCCAAGTCAAAGAATATTTTCTTCTCTTTTTGGTCACTGTTCATGAAATTACATTGTTATCCCCTTCAGCTGTTCAATGAGCCACTAGAAAAATGAATAAAATGTATAAAAATGGGAGGTAAAGAAGAAAGACTTCAGGCTATAGAATTTATAGCTGGATAACTCAAGATTTTTATGTAGGTAAGTTGCCTATATAGGAAAAAAAAAGCTCCGAGTCTTGAGCCACTCAGGCATAAATATGCTGTTCTAAGTTTATGATGTTCACAAAATCCTGTAGTATTGTAACTTTCATTCTCAAAAGTACAGTATACTAGTCTTTAAAACAGCCTGAAGTATCATTCAAATGAGGGAGATATCAAAACCTGTTGAAGCAGGGATTCCTTAAGTGTAAGTTAGTAGGTTTTCAATCACTTTAGTTTCACAATTTGACACTATTAAGGCTGATATATAGGTGCCTGCCAGCACAGCTACCATTAAGAGTCTATCAGTGTTTCCATTATATATGCCATTTTTCAGGGGTTAATAACTTGGTCATAAAACTTCACTCTAGGCTAAAATCAAGTCTTGAAGGAAATATTTTTTCTTAATCCCAACAGAAGAGTTTGCTCATGTTCCTGAGACTTAAGATGGTCAGAAATCAGAAAAGGTAGCATATTTGTATTATTCAGGGGTCTCCAGAGAAACAAATACTAGGATAGGTACACAGATAGACAAACAGAAAAAGATTTATTGTGAGGAATTGGCTCACATAACTATGGAGCCTAAGCTCCTGAATCTGCTGTCTTGTCTGTAAGCTGGAGGCCAAGAAAGTCAGTATTATAAGTCTGGTCCAAAACCAGAGACCTCAGAACCAGGGGAGCCAATGGTGTAAGTCCCAGTTTGAGTCTGAAGATCCAAAACCCAGGAGCACTGATGTCTGAGGGCAGGAGAAAATGGATGCCCCAGTTTAAGGAGAGAGAGTACATTTGCCCTTCCTCTGCCATTTTGCTAATTCTCATTCTTAAGAGATTAGATTGGATGGTGCCCACCTGCATTAGAAGAAGTTGATTCTTCTAACATCATCAACATTTGGACTTTGCTCAGTGGAGAAAGCAAGGAGTGTTCTATTCCGTACTTAGGTCTGAGTCAGAGCGGTACATACCTCCTGCAGAAAATAAGTTCTGAGCTCCTTTTCGTTATCGCTCTCTGTAAAACATCCTGCACAGAAACAATCTAAAGTTTGCTCTGTAAATTGGGAAGGCTGGAAGTTCTTTACTTTGTGGCTGGAGTGAGGAAATCAATCTATTAGCCCATACATTTTTGACTAATTAGCAAAATAGTTACCAACTTTTTCTATATTTATCAAATGTATAGTAACTCTAAAGGCATATCAATATAATATATAGTAAGGAAATAAACAATTAAACAATTCCAATTTTCTTATTGCTCAAGATCTTTTAGAACTAGCTTTAATTTCTTTCAATGCCTAGCTCTCTGGGCATATTCTGATAGGCAAGACTAGTCTACTTTTGGACCAAAGTATTTTTCTGCAGTTATGGAATACTGAAAATTCTTCTTCTCTTTTCCTGGGAGAAAAACAGTCAACCTACCCTTTATTATAGGCCACTGTACTCTTTAAGATGCTGTGGAGCTACTTTCCATGCAGGCTTAAAGGCATTGAATAGAAGGAAAAGAAAAAGTACTCAGTTTTAACTGTGAGAAATCAGGACAGAAGAATTCGAAAGATTATGGGTGGTTTTGGCAAATTTAGTAGGAGAATTAAGTGATGCTGACACATACTATTTCTAGAAGCATAAACATCTCAGTTCCACTCCACGCTTTCCATTGGCGTGAATGAAATTTTGACCTGTGTATTCTCACTATCTCCTCCTACTAGTGCCTCATCCTGATGTATGGATATCTTTTTCTGCATGTCTGATGCTGTCATGTCTCCTAGACACTTCCTAGCTAACCTGGCAAGCCTCCCTTAAGTGTCACTGAGGGATCTGGTGTGCCTTGCTGCCCCCTACTGGTGACCAAAAACTGTTAGGCTGGGGCTCCAGTGCAATCTTAGACTTTTTTGTTTTGTTAATTAATGCCAGCATCTGAGAGGCACTGTTTACAGGAGCTTTACTATAAAGTTGCTTTTAAGCAAAGTAACTATTATGTAGTGATTTTTATTACTTTACGATTAGTGGTTTTGGTTTTAAAATATTTATTTTGACTTCGTTTTTCATTCTAAATGTATAAGGAATTTATTTAGTTCTTTTTATGGTCTTTTTCTAAGATTGCCACTACATTGCCAAAAGTGCAACGCAAAAGTTTCCACTAGAATTGAGCAAATTTTAATTCTTTGCACTATTAAAACAAAAAATTGACTTCTTATGGCTTTGAACACAATTCGTTCTCTAAATTGAAAACATGTTTATTGGATTTGCATATTGCTTCCTTGAATCAGGCTTTCTTTTTTTTTTTTTTCTTTAAGATTTCAGTGATGTATTAGTAGGCTTGGGCTACCACAACAAAATATCATAGACTAGAGCCTAAGTAGCTTAAAAAACAGAAATTTATTTTCTGACAGTTCTGAAGACTAAAAGTTCCCACATCCAAGGATCAACAGGGTCTGTTTCTGGTGAAGGTTTTCTTTCTGACTTGCAGATGGCCACCTTCTCACATATAATGAAGAGGAAGCGCTCCAGTGTTTTTTCCATTTATAAGGACATCAGTCCTATCAGATAAGGGTCTCACCCTTACAACTTCATTTAACTTTTCCTAGCTCCTCACATGCCTTGTCTCCGAATGCAGTCCCACTGGCGGGTTAGAAATTCAAAATATAAATTTTGGGGGAACACAATATTGTGTCTCTAACAAAGGGTGACGTGTGGATTTTAATAATCTATCTAAGTTTCGATTAATCAAACGAATTTTAAAAATCATATACCATGGGATAAGAATAAATGGAAATGGGCTTGGTATCAGAATGATAAGGCATGGTCCTCACCATGTGAACTGACAACACAGCTGAAAAAAATGGTTCTAAAATCAAGACTAACACAAAATGGTTCTAAAATCGAGACTAACATAAGAAAAAAAAATGAGAATGTAAAGTACTAACTCATCATACTGTCTTTAATTATAAAAAAACTTTAAGTGTTGCTCAGAATAACCAGAGAAAGGCTTTAAGAAGAAATTGTATTTAACCTCGTACTACAGGACTACTAAGGTTGTATTAACTTCAGGGAGAGAGGTATGAGGAAGAATATTTTACCACCAAGAAGGCACTGACTTAATAATGAAGACAAAATGTGCATCACAGTTTAAGTAGCTTACTCTGACAGTCAGAGAGGACATTTAAATGCCTTCTACAATAAAATGCTATTGTTTAATATTCCTTGTGTATGCATAGGATGCTGGTTCAGAATATATACATGGTCTTTGTTCTTTGTAAATTTGCAATCAAAGACCATAAATACTCAAGTCTGACAGTTTAGTGCTTTCAGAATTTGCTTAAATCACCTGATATTTTCCCACCAGGCTATGGACCTGACAAAAGCAGTGGGTTATGTGTCTTGGACTGAAGCATGACAAAGAGCCATTGATGTTGGGCTGGAAACAGAAAAAATCCTCTTCCTCACTTTGTTTCTTTGTTGTTGTTGTTGTTGACTGCTTGGTGTGTCCAGAATAATTTTAGAACATCCAGTGGAACACCTACCCATTCCATAGGGTAAGGGCTTAGAAACACCGATTGGTTTGAAAACCTTGGTAGTTAATACTATCTGTGGCTTCTCTTTAAGTTCCACTCAATAGTTTACTTATTCCTCAAACCATGGGGAAATCAGGTCTGGAAACATCAAGTGATGATAACACCATGTAAATGTTAAAGACACACACCGCTCTACCTACCAGCAGCGCCTGTGGGCAGAGTCTATCCCACTGTGGACATATGTCTAATGATACCATCTCCAATCATATATATGCCTTGGTCTGATCAGTAACGTACACCTGTAATTTAAACTGGATTCTCTATCACTATCAGAGAAAAAGTTGTTTTCTGAAAAAGCCATTGTGATGTCAATCATGTCTCCTTTTGCATGGTCTGGTCTAGAGAAAAAACTTGTGTGGTTGTTGAAAATTGTCTTTGACTTTGTCCTTATTTTGAAATCATTTTCCTCCCTCTGTGGACTCTCTTCGGGCCCAGGTTACCACATTGCACTTCTCCTGCATGCTTGCCTCTGCTCTGCCCCATTAATCAAATAAAACTCTCTGTTATCAGTCCTCTAGAAGCTGGTGTGAATTTAAGTCGTGGTGTTATCTCTCTACAGGGAATTTATGTTTTTGGTGTATCTATAATTATAGAATATATGCCTTTGTTCTTGGTCAAAGAAGCTTTAGGCATGAGCAGAGCAAACAGAAATGCTTTTAAAGTCGGGGGACTTTCTGTTGCTGTGGAAATTACACGGAAGAGATAGCAGTCAACTTTATTGGAAATATTGGTATCCAAATTGTAAAAGTATCACAGACTTAGGGGTTTATGTAGAATGCAAGGTCAAAATTACAATTAAAGGCATGTTACTAAAGTGTTTTGGAGATGAGGAAAGTGAAACTGACATTTACTGGGCGTCTATGTATGCCATGCAATGGTTCAGGCCTCCCCACATCTCTTTAGCTCATTTTAAAGTTGCCAGTAATTCTGTGAACTCTTCACCCCCACTTTACCAGCCAGGAAACGAAGTTCTAGAGGTTAAGTAAGTTTCACAAAGATCCCACACTTACCAAATGATGGAGCCATGTCTCTGTGGCTTCAAAGTTCATTATCTTGGTGCGGCGGAGAGAAAAGTTGTCAAATTCCATAGCATTTGAACATATTATTTTGTTTGTGCTATTAAAAGTTTGCTTTGGACATTTTGAATTGAACTCCTTTAATCATGAAGTGGCATGTAACTTTGCACCACATTACCTTGCTGGTTTTCCGTATGCAGAACCAAGATGAATTGCCTTCAGAAAAAAATTTCAATTCATTTCTGTAATCAAAAACTGTCAATATAAAAGAATGGTGAGGTTATATTGTGGAAAGTTACAAGATTATTGACGATCTGCCTCATACCTAGTTGACATATGTTTCTCTCCAACTAACTTCTGGATATTAATGTTTCTGCTTTGATTGAAAGTAAGCCAACCAAAGCCAAGCCACACAATTATGTGAGTGGAGTAATCATATATCCTGAGCCAAAAATTTGTATACATCAGTGGACTGACTATTTGAAATTATGGCTAGTCTTTTAAGAATTAAAGAGGCTAATGTTGTATTTTCTGTGAATTAGATTTTCCTGTAGGTCTGCTTGGGAATGTATTTTAATCTTTTGCTGAATGAATCTGCTCACTTTTTCATTTTACTGAGAAATAAAGAGAAAATCAGGTGATAAATAGAAACTGTTGCTTTTCTATCAATTTGCAGTGTACAAACTGAGTTAGTGACTTATTTGCCAACCTCATTTTCTTAGAAAATACATAGACCATCTTGGATCTCTCAAAGGTAAAAATGCCTAAGAACTATAGTGAAGGGAATCAAAACCAAATCTTGTTCAGGCCAACCAATACACCAACTTGTTTTTATAAAAACTGAGCCATCTTTATGAACCAAAACCAGTTTGAAACCTCATTTTTGTGCTATGAAGACCATTTTTGTGTAATATTTTCAAAAAAATTTAAAATATAAAGTGATTATTTCTCCAAAATCATTAAGCTATACTAAATCAATGTGAATAATAGTAATAAATCTTACTAATTTAAAATGTACTTCCTGTAGCTATATATTTTAGAGTGGATTATTGGTTAACTTTTTATCAGATAAAAATGTTAACCTACAAACACAGTACAAAATATATTGTTAACAGTAAATTATTCAATGTAATATGAAGATTATACACTCTTTTTGATTGCCTATTTTTCCTCTGGTTATCTGCCCTTAGGTAATCCCCTTTGCTTATAATTATTGTGAACAGTGATTGGATAGGAAAATGAAAGGTTACAGAAATTTACTCAGAGATTAATCTGTCTTTGTATATGATGGCAATGGGGAAACAATTTGTAACAAGTATGTAATATAATAGTTGGGTTTTTAAGGGTTCTATCTTAGTCCATTTGAGCTGCTATAACAAATTACCACAGACTGGGGTGGTTTATAAACAATAGAAATTTATTTCTCGTTGTTCTGGATCC
The DNA here is from genome assembly GCF_000951045.1 of Mandrillus leucophaeus. NCBI lineage: Eukaryota > Metazoa > Chordata > Mammalia > Primates > Cercopithecidae > Mandrillus > Mandrillus leucophaeus. Next base: position 378,548 of record NW_012107164.1, read on the forward strand.
TGAGATGTCCAAAATGAAGGTGCCTGCAGATTCACTGTCTGGTGAGGGAGAGCTTTCTGCTCCACAGATGGTGCCTTCTCACTGTGTCCTCACATGGTGAAAGGGGCAAGGGATCTCTCTGGGCTCTCTTTTTATAAGGGCAGTAATTCGCTAAATCCCCACCTTCTAATGCCCATCACGTTGGGGGTTAGAATTTCAACTTACCAGTGTTGGAAAGACACAAACATTCAGACTACAGAAGTTTCATTTACATTTACGATTTGTAGTTTCAATTTGATATAAATAAAAATGAGACTTACAGAATGCAATTTATAAAACTCATCCATCCATGCTACTGTAATAGTTCTACCAATATGTATTTTTAAATGCTGTGACAAAATATTCCTGTCATCTTTAAAAAATAGGTTTGATGATTTGAAAATGGACAGGCCACTTTAAAGAGATCTTTAGTAGTCTATGGAAAGTAACACTTATAACAGCTTGAAACTCGAAGGAAAGGAAATCGGGGAGGAGCACATTCAATAATTTCCAAGGTAACATGGATGCACACTATGTGTGTGGCTTTCATCTCATTTCTTGCTGCTGTGGCCTTTCAAGGAAGAACAAAATGTATTCTTCATGGAAAAAAATTGCAGAGAAGGCAGTGTAAGAAAGAGGTATTTTGAGAACTAATTGAAGTCTTTGTAAGGTATGTTAATGCCTTTCTGCCAATAACTTATTTGCGGATACAGGAGGATTTTCACCCCTCCTCTCCCTGCCACCCCCACCCCCCAAATATCCCACACCTGAGTTACATTGGTTGAAAAAATAATTGTTCCGGTACTTTTCAAGCATCAAAAACATTTTATGTGAGCTTTTTTTTTTTTTTTTTCCTCTTAGTGCAAGATTAATCGGGCAGTCTCAAGTCTATTAAAAGTTAGGAATAAGGAGGGCATTGTGATGACCGTCATGGCCAGTAGAGGTCAGGAAACTGGAATGGGTGGGGAGCGGGCCATGTTACAAAGCGGGGCTCTGAACTCTTGTGTTTTGGAGCAGTTTGTATGGACTAGATGGCTGAGAACTCCAGTGGAGAGGAATAAATCACCACCAGAATCAAAAGAGATTGGAACAGATGAAAATTAGAAAGCTGTTGTGACAAAGTCGAGGATAAGAAGTGAGATCTCTGGGGCAGGTATCTGGTCATGAAACCAAGAAGAGCATGCCGTTAAGAATTTGATCAAGATTGAATAACTTCTGGCAATTTACTTATAAAGTGACTTTTGCAGTCCTGGGTCATGGTACGCTTGCATGTACTACTGAGAAGTCACATTACAAAATAAAAAATAAACTTAAAAAGAAAGAAAAAAGAAATTTAAAAATCTTTGCCAAGTATTTAGGGAAAAAGTTGTATATAACTTTTTTATCTACTGTAAAAGGAGATTACTTTTTTTGTCGTCTACTAGTGAGTTTGGATTTTTTCATACTTTTAAAAACCAATTTTAATTAATTTTATTTTTCTTTTCCCTCAATTAAATACAGTCTTACCTTTAGTAATATTATTTATATAATATTATAAATATATATTATATGTAAAGTAGTGCACCAAGATTCTGGAGAGGGGGCGGTAGGGAGATTAAAACAAAAGGCCTGGGCTGGGCACTGTGGCTCAGGCCTGTAATCCCAGCACTTTGGGAGGCCGAAGCAGGTGAATCACAAGGTCAAGAGTTTGAGACCAGCCTGGTCAACATAGTGAAACCCCGTCTCTACTAAAAATACAAAAAATTACCTGGGTGTGGTGGCTGGCTCCTGTAATCCCAGCTACTCAGGAGGCTGAGGCAGAAGAATCGCTTGAACCTAAGAGGTGGAGGTTGCAGTGAACCGAGATCTCACCACTGCACTCCAGTCCAGGTGACAGTGTGAGACTCAGTCTCAAAAAA
>NW_012107164.1:380513-427712 GCF_000951045.1 Mandrillus leucophaeus
GAGACTCAGTCTCAAAAAAAAAAAAAAAAAGAATGCCCACAACAAATTCCTTCTCTAAAACTGATATACTGGCTAGATAGAACAGCAGGTGAAGAATAATGTGAATAGAGAAGGAAGGGAATGGGGGCAGAAAGTGTTAAATGCAGACACACTGCTAAACAGAATCACAGGTGAGTGGAACTTATACACCTCCTTTGAATTCTGTCCCAGTGGTCAGTGTTGGAGAATTGCCTCTGGATCAGGGGCAGAAGAGAAGGCTAGATGGAAGATCCAAGAAGCCCTCTGAGACTCAGGGTATGCTTTATAACATGTTTACCTGCTGACTCACTAGTTAAAGATGTCAAGGAAATTTCAGGTTTCACTTCTAATGGTATAAAACAGTGTTTTACCAAGAAGGCCCTGTAAAGGTCTTTCTTAGGACTTCTGTCTTCACTCAGGAAGTGTGTTTGTGAACACACACTACAGCTAGTCTTAGGTTAGTGTGTTAGTCTTAGGACCACTAGCTGTTAGTCATTTTCATTTTAGGAAAAGCAAGTTTTGCATTGAATAAAGGAGACATTTTATCCTATGTTGTACCCTCCCTCTGGGCTTTGACAGTGCACCCTGCTTTCAGTAGGGAGAGCCTAATTTGGCTACTTCCCTGCAGTCTTTGATTAATGCACAGGACCATTCATGCCATTCATGATCATGTTAGTGACTTTCTCAAGGGCTCTCAACTGGATAAATCAGCAGATGGCTGAGAAATACCCACCTGCTGTTTACAGTCAGTGTGAAGCTTGTTAATCTGGTTCTTCCAGGAATCTCATGTGAATGAGACTAGCCACCATGCTACTTTACACACAATTTCAAAATCTGGTTTTTTGCTCAAGATTCAACTATCAAAATGGTTTAATAGCATAAGTAAAGTATTTTGCAGTTCCCTTTTCTGAGATAAAACCAGTTTGACATCTATGAAAAGACAGAATTACATTACAGGATTAGAGAAGTGTTAATGCAGATGTGAAACTTGATACATCTGCTAAAACATGGAAGTCAATCCACCTATCAATCGTTTGCATAGGGGAGAGAACACATTCTTTTCCTGGATGTATCATTTATCACCTGGGTGACCCTGGGTTTTGCAATTACCTATTCAATTGACATTTCCTTAAATCTGTTAAATTGAGACTAAAAACAGCAAGCAAGCACACTTCACTGGGTTATCTTGAGGATCTAAGAAGACTACGTAAATGAAAGAATTTACAAACGATAAAGCAAAATACAGATGTGAAGAGTTATGACCAAGAAGTGGCATGCATGGATCATCTACTATGTTTCTGACACAGCTTTGGAAGATACAAAATAGGTCAAAGGTGTGACCCTTGCCCTCCGTGTATATATGGTCCAGAAAACTGAGAGCAGCACAAGACAGTATCTGATAAAAGTGTACGGGGCTGCTGCAAAACAAGTGGCGTCAGGGTCTAGAAGAGAAAGAGATGAACGAGGGTTAATGCACAGATTAGCAGCATTATGGAAGTGGTGGATGTTGACTTGCACTTTGAGAAAGGAAAATGGGAGAATGGAGAGGACTGATATCAAAAGAAGCTAAAAATGGTTTTCAGTTCTAAGTTTATCATTTATCTCCTGTCCTAAAACGTCCTTTTTCTACTATGTTCACTGTCAAACTCCTTATTTATAGGTGAACTTCTTCCTTGTCCCTAGGAACTCCTCCCTGACCCTCCCAAATGGAGATGATCACTGTCTCCCTTAGTGGCTTCTAGCTTGGAATAATACACATTTACATGATTGAAATATCTCATCAACAACAGAGTAATTGGTATCATTTTTGAAGAAAGACAGACCTCGGTTCCAGTCTCATTTTGCTGCTACTGTGCTCTTTGACCTTGGGCAAGTCCTTTACACTCTGAGCCTGAGTACCTTCATCTGTTAGTTGTGAATGATAATAACAACATAGAGTTATTATGAGCAGCAAATAAGGAATAGTGTCTAAATGAGTCTGACATGTAGTAAAGAAGTGACTTCAAAAACAACATCTATTGTTAATTTTTAGGAATCCATTACCATTGGTGGATAGTGTGGAGCTCTCGTTATGCTGTCCTTAGGTACTAGCACCTAGCACGGGGGCCAGGTACCTAGAGGGTACCTGATAAATATTTGAACCGACATGAGTATTCAAGACGGAAAAGGCATTTTAGGACATGGCAGTTGCAAAGACCCAGAAATAGAGATAATCTGTGTGAGGGAATAGTTGCAAGGGGTGAGACTAGGAAGGCAGAGGTAATGAGATAATTCTTCTGATCTGATCAGAGGAAAGGTTTGTATAGGGGAATAAATTATGCTGGCTGGATTGATGGGGTCCAGGTGGGGTTTGGATTTGATGTAGGTAAGAGGGGGAATTTCTTGAGGAAGAAAGACACAATGAAAATGATGAATAAATTGCTTAGGACTTTTGGGGTCCAATAAACAAATTATTTTTAGAATAATAGATAAATTCCTTTTATTATTTATAACTTTAATTTGTCACATTTTTCCTTTTTATAAGAGGAGCATGCCAACCTTTTTCTCTTTATGCCAAGTTTTAAAAGAAAAGTAGGTATGGCTGCATGGTAAGGACTCCTATAAATCAGTGAAGATCCGGCCTTCTGAAGAAATGAAAGGGTGTCTTAAACACAATGATTAATGTCTTTAAAATACCCATCAATCTAGAGGAATGAACAAACCACTATTAGAACCATATGTCGCCCTCACTCTTTGCGTGGAACTTCCATGAAAGTCACTAGGAGTTCAGTGGAATGATGAAGGGAAGCATATGGCACTAGATCTGAACTAAATTAATAACAGTATGAAAACACAGTTAAATAGTGATAATCCCCCTTGTTATCCAGCTTTTTCTTTTTCAGACAACTCTTGGTGTCTAGTTAAGCACCAGAAAGACACTTGTTAATGGGGGAAGCTGATGTGTGAGGAGAAACCATGTGGCATATCTTTTGAAACAAGCTGAAGAGGCAGTGATTTGGGGCTTCCGTGCTCAGGACTGCCATGGAGTCATTTGGAGATCAAAAAAGAGCCTAAACCTGATTATGCCTTAGGCATTCCATCTGGCTCTGACCCACACTGTTGCCATAGCCACCCATCTCCTAGCAACAAAGAGCAGGGCTTTCAGGGCTCCAAAGTGACAAAGCATGTGAGCAAATAATATAAATGTAATCGCAGTAGGCTAATACTCCAAGAGGTTATTCGTAGTTAAAGTTCACTGTGAAGAGCTACAAGGATCTGTGGATTCATGATCGTATCTTTTTCTGTGATGGGTTTTGATAAGAAAATGCCTTGGCTTAAATTGAGGCAGCCTGACAGCTTGTTATTGAACATAAAGACTACAAATATCATTATAGGGAAGATAATAAAAGTTGAACTTCATTTTAAATCATCTGGAAAACACAATCATTATCTTGAATAACCTGACCATCATCATCTAGAACTCTGGGCAGAATGGACTCGGGGTGGAAAAAAACTGGCCTTCAATCTGAGAAGAAGAAATATTCCATCTTAACACATTCAGGCTCAAACAATCCATTAGCAGTCTTTGTGATGAGCAATGAGTCTCAACTGAGGTCGCTAATCAGAAGCAGTAAGAAGCTGAAAGATAAAAGGAGAAGGTTATATGCATCATGCTTGTCCTTAAAGCAAAGTGAAAAACAGTGTGGCCGTTTTTAGAGGATCTTTAGTTGTTTATTTCAAAATGTTTGTACCACATTTCAAATTATCTTTATTTAAATATTCTGCCCAGAGATATCCGTTGAGATACCAGCCTCATTTTTTAAAATGTCATGGCCTTGAATCCGAATAAACCTTCATTTTTATGCTGACCCTTATGCATACAATGAAAACTCAGAAAAGCATAGGCATCCACAGAGATGTTAGTAATGAAGGAATCCATACCAGTTTTCATTTTAAAATGCCATTTTGTGCATTATTTACTAGTTCTATCAGCTATAGCCCATGACCCAACTCTCCTTTAAAAATAGGAGTTTATGTCATGGTTTGGATACTGCATTCCTGATTTTGTATCAGAGCCTGTGCATTTGGTAAATGTCAATGAAAGATGCACACAGTGGGAAGTAGATTCAGGATTGTCACTGAGAGATTTTACTGGAGGGGAAGTAGAGCATTGAAACAATGTTGTCTCCAAGAGGAAATAAATAATCCTCACACTTAGGGAGGGCATTGTAATATGTTTACACATTACATGGAGAGCCGAGTTTAGCTGTGCTAACTGCTTTGTGAAAGGAAAATCCTCCTGAAATTAAATAATCAAAGAAGATAGGTGAGTGCTGATTTTGTGAAATAAACAGTGATTGAGGGAAGAAGAAAAACCAGCAGGACTCAGCGTGAAGCAAATTAATTCATGTTGGAGATTTACTCTCCTGAAGAAATTAAATTGCCTACTTCCTAATCAGTATAGTTCTTGGCATGCTGTTGCTTTCTCTTTCTTCCTAAATTTGTTTCATGTTGGAGCCCCTTAATTTTTCACTCTACTATTTTTTAAAGTTACAGTGGGAAGCTCCAGTTCTTTGTGTGGTTCAGTGAAGTTTTGCACTCAATCAGTTCATTTACTGTTTATTTGTTTTAGAAAGTCAAAGTTTTTCCAGTCGTCTTGTCTATTTCACTTGCTTCTGCTTCAGAGGAGCATATAAGGCAACTCCATGGTTGCATCTCTTCTGCATTATACTCATCCAGTGGCTTAAGGGATAAGCATGTTTTCATCATACTAATTTGGAAGAATTGAAGGAAAACCATATCTTAGTGTCCGTGCACACTGTATGGCTGCTCAAAGTAAACACAGATCGTTGGGTTCTTTCCCTGTTCTCACCCTCGTGGCAAAAAGGGAAAAAAAAAGCACAAACTGTTGTTCCGCCAGTTAATTCTGCACACAAAGATGTCAACACACGTTAAAACTGAAACCACATTTGAGAAGACACATAGAACTTCGCAAATGCCACTGCTGTTTGTAGAGCTTTGAGCTGGAGAGGGTATCATATGTTTTTCAATCTGTTTTTTACTCTTCTGCTGTCTTAAAATAAACTATGCAATTCTTGTTCTTGGCCTTAGAACGTGAGTTATGCCATCAGTCTGTTGTGATTCATTTGCTAAAATATTCCAGTGATGAATGTCTCTTACTTCCTATAATAAATGTTGTGGTGTCACTTTTGCCTGATGGAAGCCATTGTGCCTTCTGGAGGGCTGAGAATTAGGGAAGGGCAGCTATGTGACACAAGCACTGGATAATAATGAAAACTTGTAAGATCTCACTTCAATCCTTTCTCCCTTAAAGGCACAGTTGGCTGGTAGGAAAATTCCATTAGCACCACCTGTACACCAACTTTGGTATCAAATGGTGAGACCAGATTTCCAAGAGTAAGGTATTGGAACATGGCCACGCCTGAGAGATGAAGCCAGTATTACACTTTGCTCTGTGAGTTATGTAGGTGAAGATAACCTTTTTGGTGATTAACCTGTTCAGGCAGTCCTCTTCTGTCTTACATATCTGGATTGGACTGGTTTGCAGAAAGGGACAAGTGTAGTGTTAATACCTTTGGGGCATTAATTATAGCTTCTTATAACCATCAGAAGACAAAGGGCTATGCTGAATATCTAAACAGCTGAGTTACTGCCAAATATTCAAATTACTAAAGGCAAGGGAGAGACTCTCTTTGGCTCTTAATGAAAATTAAGTCTGTTGTTGCTACTGTGGTTTGAAGGTGTTTTAATATGGTAAAAGATCACTCTCCTGGTATGGGATCATTGATGACAGGCATCTCTTGAAGAATAAGTGAAACAGGTGATGAAATAAAAAATTGAAAGCAGAAAGGACTTGATTGATCATAGATATTTCAAATGTCAAGTCCTTCTATCCTTAAAACAATCTGACATTGGAAATACAGCTTGAAATAAGGTAAAATAGAATAAAGGTTTCAAAATAAGAGATGAAAATTGTCTAGGACTAGACATAAGGCTGTTGAGGTAATTATGTCCAGCATCCATGACACACAACTGTTAATGAAACCATGCCCAAATATTGGCTAGAACAAAAGGTAAAGTTTAGAACAGGCCTCAACAATGAATTTAGATAAAGTTAGTAGCTATTACAAGTAAATTCTTACATTTCAATGCTTAACACAATAGAAATTTATTTTTCCTCCTTGTAACAATCCATTACAGGTATTTCAGGTAAGCATGAGATTTTCCTCTACGTAATGGGTCAGAGAGCAAGGCTCCTTCCACGGGGTGATTCTACCATCAGTAAAAGTTCAGTAGGGACCTCAGAGATTTCTGACTCAGCTAGTGAAAGGAGGTAAAAGATCATGGAAAAGGTGTACCTCCTTCTTATGCCACTTGTCCCAGAAGTCATACTTACTACTTCTGTTGACACTGCATTGACAAGAAGTAATCATACAGCCTCACTGAGATGCAAAAGGGGATAGGAAATATTGCCCAGCAATAATACAATGCTGTGCCAGGGGTAGTTTAAATGTTGGTGGATAGCCAATCGGCAAATGTGTTTCAGGATAACTATACAGGAAAGAAAGCAAAGAGACTTGAGCAAATTAGTTAATTCTATAAATCAGAACCATAGTCTTTCCAGAAGACAGATGATTGCAAGATTAGAATATGGCCATATAATATAGATCTTGGGGAAGAACACTTTGGGTCTCAGGTGGAATGGAAAAGTACTTTATTACAAATTGTGAAGAACAAGGGCAAGGACAATATATGCTAGTTATGTAGGCAGGAAAAATAAATTATCCTAGAAGAAAATAAAGTGAGTCAGATTTCTAGAAAAGACTAGAGATTCCATAAGAATTTCCAGCAATGCCAATACAAAATTTTGTAAAGCAAAAGCTGACTAGCTGAGTAAAACATTACCAGAAAAGTTTTGAGGTCAGAGGTTAGGAGAATGCATACATTTACAAAAAGCAGGGCCAGATTGACTGGAGAGGTGGGAGGAGCCACACAAGGTGATAGGACAGCAGCTATCTGCAACCCGCTAAGATTGTTTCCATAGTTAATCAACTGCATGATCATAATGGTTCATACTAGCTGAATATCACCCATATTCCATCCTAACAGAAGAGAGAATCAGAATCACAAAACTAAATAATTGGCCAAAGGGAGGAGCAATTTTGAGTACAATATTGTAATTGGTTCAATGTGTCTGAATAGATGATGGGGACGTTTGGGGTAAAGAGAGAGAAGCTATAAATAAAAACAGAAGGAAATATTTTACTAAAAACTCCCCAAGATATTAAAGAAGAATCATAACTTTGATACACCCTTTATAGAAGACAAAACCAAAAGGAGGCCATTTAGCCCCAATTTTGTTTTCTTAGGCACCGGTAGGAGGTAGTTTTTGGAGCTGGTTTCATTCAGCGGCAGATCCAGGTTTTGTGTGGCCTAAAACTTAATTTGGCAGGACCCTCTAAAAGAAAAAGAATATAACATTAAAAATAGAAAATTAAATCTGAAAAACAAATATTTATTTAGAATGATAAAAGAAATTTCAATAAACTAGAAAAACAACAGCTAATGTGAATATCACAAATATTTTCTTTTGGTTTATGTTTTTGGCTTTTATAGGTGACTATTTCTAATGGATTTGAATATTGGAATGCCCAATAATTCTGAGAAAAAAATAAAACTAATTTGAAGCGAAAAAGCACAAAAGAGGGGAAAAACATATTTTAGAATTCATTACATACAACGTAATGGGCTACATAAGTACATAATCAAACTACTCTCACATAACATTGAAACGGGAAAAGTTCCCTTGGCCCCTTCACAGAGTGTGCGATGGGGGTGTGGCTGGCTTCTTCGGTGCCCCGCTGCTCAAACCTCTAGGGGTGTGCATGCAGACGAGCAGGTCGTGGGGATCTGACCCTGCAGCAGTGTCTGGGATTGGGTGTTTCCAGCTCCTGAGGCCCCAGTGGGTGTGTGTTACAGAGTGCTTTTTGAGTTTAACCGTCTGTAGGAGGCTTGTGTTTGTCAGCTCAATTAGACCCTCTCCCTTATCGCAAGGACAGAGGGCTTTACAGATCCTGGGTTCTTGCCTTAGCGTACCGGAAAAATCAGATCACACATGGGCTTGGAGAGTGAGTACAAGGGTTTTTATTGAGCGGTAGTAGCTCTCAGCGAGGTGGACAGGGAAGCCAGAAGCCGGATGGAGTGGGAAGGTGGCTTTCCCCTGGAGTCAGGCCACCCAGCAACCGGGTTCTCCTCTGACCATCCCCAGCCAAACTATGCATTATTTCGCTGGTCGGGGCCTGCTGGCATCTGCCGGTGCCTGTCAGTGTGCTCTTTCACTGGTGTGTTCCTCTTTACGTCCAGCTGCTTGTGTCTCTGCCTGCTAGGATCTCAGGGGTTTTATAGGCACAGGATTGGGGCACGGCAGGCGAGGGTGGCCTTGGAAAATGCAACATTTGGGCACGAAGACAGAAATGCCTGTCCTCACCTAAGTCCTTGCGTACAGTCCTGGGGGTGGAGCCACAGCCAAGGACCCACCCTTCTCTACCCAACACTTCCCTGCCCCCCTCCCATATCAACATGTATTGAACAAATTATATGCAGGAAATTGGTCATAGAAACACTTGTCTCTTCAGGGTGTTTTTGTTGTATTAGTAGCATTTTTTCTTGTCATTTCATCTGGAACCTCTGGTTTTCATCAGGAGAGTGTATCATGTATACTAGGATTTGACGTAATACATTGGAATGTATAAAAACATATCACTTCACATACAGTTATATGTATTTTTTGTAGTACTGCTTCAGGTTTGCACCTTAAAAATACAGAGATTTTCATGAATTCTTTTTTTGCCCTAGTCCATAAAAATGTTCATTTATAATTGTACCTGCTGTATTATTGAGTATGTTTATGACAGGAGAACACTTCAGCTTTGATTAGTCATTGATGAAAATTAGTTCTTCTTATTACAGTTCTACATGTCTGATAATTACAAATTTTTCCATTGACTAGTTTCTGGCTCTGAATTTTCAAACCTAATTTCTCCACTACTCTTATACTTAAAGCACAATAAAACCTTTGGCCTTGTACCTTCCTGCAGATGAACCGTCATTCTGTCCTTCGTGGAAGCCATTCCTGCACCAGAATCATTAGCACAGCACAAACATATGTATATACAGAAGTCACTGGAAGCCACAGTAAACCCATGTTAAGTGAATTTACATCTCAACTTTCCCTTAGCTGGATCTTAAAATGCCCATAGCTGCTTCCGTGTCACCACATATAAGGAAGTATGATGGAGAGGAAGTTGGAGTGGAAAGGGATGATAGTCTTAATTGTTTGCAGTTAAAAGTTAAAATAACTTAATTTGAAAATTTGCAAATCATCATATGAACATCTCCCTAAGACCTCTCAGGGTCACGAAAGTAAAGGGCCCTGAAGATTAAGCTTCACAAAAATCTTTCTATTTTTCCTTGGCAGGATTAACTTAGACTGCTAGGCTCTTGATGGAATAGCCCAAGTTTACTGTTGTATCTGGAACATCCCAATTTTCTCAGGTCATGAGAAATGTGAACAGATGGAGGTGAACAAATCCTTTTATAGTTATAGCTAAAATGGGATAAAATGGCCCATCCAAAGCTCAGTGCCTGACACTGCACCAAACTCTCCTTTGGGAAACAGTGGGAGATACTGGGAAGCAGTTTAGAACAGCAAGAAACTAAATCGGGGAGGCAGAATCCTGGCACCACAACTTTGTTGTTGTATAACCTTGGACCTCAGTTTCCTCATCTGTAAAATAAGATGATAACACTACTGACATCATAGGGTTGATGTGAGAATTTTTAAAAAAGGCTGCATGTTAAGTGTTTAACATTGTCACTGGTACATGATAGGCATTCAATAAGTATTAATTAAATATAAATAGAAGGAAAGAGTTCAGGACAATGTTCTGTTCACATTGCCACACTAATTGTTTAATAACCAGCCAGTGTTCTGACTGAATTTTTCAACATTTGACGAAAGTACTCCTTTAATGAAAGTAATTCTGGGTCGTAAAGATAAAAATTTGTGTTATGTTCAATAATCATATCTTATCACCAAAACCTTGCACAATCGTAGTGCCCGTGTCTTGTTATCAAAGGCTACCAGTGGCGATAGGGTGAGTGTGATGATATGAAATTATGCTGCTGCTATGAACAAGACTAGAATGATTTTCTCACCTTATATCTGATCAAATTTGCATCACAAATGAATTTAGCATTCAGTTGCATCACAGAGACCTGCTCCCTTTTAACACCTGCTGGGCCCTACGTGGGGGACAGCAACACCCTGAGGCTTTTAGCTTCCTAACTCAGACACCACATTTAAGCAAAACCTGGAGAAGAAGCAAGTGACTGAAAATAAAAACAAAGTTGGCCAAAGCAATAGCATTTACAAATGATGTAAAAGCAGAGCAAAAAATACATGAAAAAAACCCTCCTCCTCTAATCATAATTACATAACAAAAATTTCTACAAAATTGAAAATCTTCTTAGTATTATTTTAATTCGTGGAACATATACCATGCTGAGGGTGTAATTTTTAAGAGTTTTTAATATCTATCAATCTCTCTATGTATCTATCCATAAAATGGGATCATGTCACATTAAGATTATGAAAGTATGTAGGTGGGAATGTGCCACTGCAGAGTGTTTGAAGTTAAAGGTCAGCAGTATTTGAGCTAAGCTCACACCTGGAGTTTTTACACAGTTAATCTGTCACTATGCTGTATGATTATAGAGTTCTCATGACAGCTATTGCCTTAGGAGAGGGGGAGTCCTTATGTAGCTATTGCTTACCCTACGGTCTTTGTCCTCATCCACATATTATTTATTTTATAGCATGAGAATCCTTGTAGACACAGCCTAAAATGTGAGATTAGCAATGCTCAATATTTTTTTTATGTTCCTGGTTCTTTCAAATAGCCTTTCAGAGAACAGCGGTGAAACAATTTTGTTAAAATTTCTTGCTCCTCTTGTTACCCTAAAAGCTGCCTCTGTAGTAGGATCATGAAACATGGGCAGATTTAGGAAGATTTTACAAATAGCTTACATATAGCTGTCCAGAGATCAGGCAATTGATAGGCAAAAGCAATGAAGCAATGAAGCAATGTCTTCCTCTTTAGACCTCATAACTATTTTTCATACTTTATTTATTTTTGTAGTTTTTTTTTTTTTTTTTTTTTTTACAAAATCACTCCCATTGCCCAGGCTGGAGTGCAGTGGCACTATCTCTGCTCATTGCAGCCTCGACTTCCTGGGCTCAGGTGATTCTCCCACCTCAGCCTCCTGAGTAGCTGGAACCACAGACATGGGCCACCATGCCTGGCTATTTTTTGGTATTTAGTAGGGACTGGGTTTTGCCATGTTGTCCAGGGTGGTCTGGATCTCCTGGGCTCAAGCAATTTGCCTGCCTCGGCCTCCTAAAGTGCTGAGATTACAGGCATAAGCCACCCCAGCTGCCTATGTCTCATGCTTTAGACTGTAAAATAATCATCCAAATACTCACTGGAAAGTTTGAAAGCATATCATGATTTTTAAAAGTTTTGCATTTATTGAAGACCTTTTCCTGATAAGATCCAATATAGAAGAGACATTAACTAAACTAGGGTTAAGAGATAGATAAGGCAGGAACTACCTGGAAGGATTTATGTGGAAAGTAATAGAAAACTAAAGTTTTCTTCACATAAATCTTTCTATAATCCTAAAACTAAAGTTTAGATGCAAGATATTGCAGAATTATGCATTTAAGAAACTTAAAAATTTATAAATTGTGGAATGGCTATTAAAGACAAAACGGCTATTAATACTAAATACAAAAAATTAACCAGGCATGGTGGTGCACGCCTGAGCTCCCAGCTACTCAGGAGGTTGAGGTGGGAGAATCGTCTGAGTCCGGGAAGTTGAGGCTGCAGTGAGTGGAGACTGTGCCACTGTACTCCAGCCTGGGGTATGGGAGTGAGACCCAGTCTCAAAAAACAAAAAATTAAAATTATTTTACATATACTTACAAAAGGCAAATTATTAAATAAATTAGCAATGTATAAATTACGGGAATTATGAATTGGGAAGTTAAGAAAAAGTGCTCTTAGAAACTTTTCCAACCCACCCCTCTTTTACAGATGAAGAAATTGTGCTTAGAGTTATTTGGGAAATGCTTCACTAATTAACAAATTAATCCAATACACTTTATAGTCTGTTTTAAACCAGTTCTGCTCTGTCCCCTGGCATTGTTGAGGAAAATACACTAGTTTTGCTCAATGGCAAGCCTAGTGTGAAATATTTGCTCTCAAATCTGTAAAAATGGAGCAGCAGAGAGAAGAGTAAACCAGAGTTCTGTCTACTGTTTCTATATGTGTTTTCTATAACGGAGATGTAATTCAAAGCAGTAGTGACACACTAACCTTTATAGTGAGCTCCAGGTTCCAGTCTCCACTCTTTCACAGCTTCTCCACCAGGTTCCCTCACCTCAGTCTCCACCAACTCCAAGGAGTATGAATTCTAACGTGTCAAGCAAGACATGTATTGGGAGGAAGAGACAAGACGTTAAACGCTGTCTCTTTTCCAGGTCTTCCTTTTGTTCAAGTTTCTGAATATCTCTTTCAACTCTTTTCTCCCTCTTCCTTCCTACAAGGTACAGTCAGATGGTACAACACTGTCCTGGCTTGGGACCTTCCCTCTTTTGCAATGGGAAACTTATTAGAACCCAGGTAATACAGCTTGGACCTGACTGTGTACCTGGAGGGCCAATCAGAAGCCTCAAAGCTCCACTGGGTCCCCCAAGATAGAAGATAACCCAATGGTTTGGGACTATAGTCTTAGCTGGTAATTAAGAATTCGTTTGCTTGAAGTGTTTTTTGTGCACAGGGTTCCGGTGAATCCATGGTAGCAGGTCTTGGATACTGGGATTCGGGCTATTTGTCTTTACTAGAGACACAGTGAACCCAAGGCAGGCAGGTTGTTTTATCTTTGGCATCCCAGCCCCCTCTTTTTGTGGCTGATATCCAATTTGGTGACCAGTAATCTCTGGGTCTTTTTTTCATCTCAGACCATTAAGACCAACTCATAGATAAGAATCTGGTAATTTATGAAGTCTGAGTTATAACTGATAAGGAAGGCTATTTATTTCCTGTTTACTGGTTTTTATAGTAGGTCATGGCTTAAAACCTCTGATTATTCTGAAATATACATGCAATACACAAAATAACAAATTTTAGATTTCTAGGTATCTACGACTACGTTGTAGGAGAAATCTCGAAAGCTTCACCTCACTTTGTAGAAGACTCCTAGCCATGGATGAGGCTGGCCTCATCCAGGAGGAGTTAGGGGAGGAAGCCAGAGAATGTGAATCACTTTGCTCAGTGCCCTGGGCAGTATCTTGTGTAGGTGAGTTTTCTAAATTCTGTATAAAGTGAGGACGATGGAGAGTCTACCTACTGCCTTCATCAGACATTCCATGCTGTCTGCAAACAATGTTATTCAGTAAAAATCTCACCACTGTTAAAGCAAACTAAATATGGCCTGAGAAGGTCTCCATACTTCTATATTTGAGTCCTTGTGGATGAACTGTAACCTAGCTTAACAGTCAGGCAAAATTGTAAACCTAACTTAGTAGCGTGCACCTGTAACAATAGCTGAATGTTAGCCAATCCCAACAGCCATACTTCAACAACTCATAGACTGCTGAATGTTCAAACTGCCTTCAAAATAAGGCAAATGCCAAGTTGTAACCAATCGCACTGTTTCTGCACTTCACTTCTGATTCCTGCACGTCACTTTATCTTTTTTGTCTAGAATTTTTTTCTGAGCACAAAGCACCCCTGGAGTCTCTGTGAATCTGCTCTTATTCTGGGGGCTGCCGGATTCGCTAATGGTTCATTGCTCAATTAAACTCCTTTAAATTTAATTCAGCTGAAGTTTTTCTTTTATCACCACTTACCAGTGACTTTGTAATAATAATAAAAAAAAACCATCCTGTAGAAGCTGGTAACAAATGCTTTGCCTTCTTCCCTGTGGTTATTTGTTACCAACCTGCAGAGGTGTATTCATATTGTAGAAATCACGTGTAGCTGTGAATACACTGTGGTTTTATTCTTTGGGTCCAGCAGAAAATTCCTGGTCTTTCAGGATATGTAGGCTGTATTGGAACTCTTCGTTCTCTCTGTAAAATAACCTTTTAGTGAGTAACTCTGCAGTATTAGTTATTAAACTAAGAATGGTTCCATTAAGGATGTTGTAGAAAATGTTACAATGTGTCTAGAATCATGACTTAATTTTCTGGCAGTGGATAAGGGCAGCCTGGTCACAACATCTGCTACCCTTTTGATTGCCAGGGTTGATCCAACCAATTTTTTAGTTTATGTAACTCTTAAATTTGTCTGGTCTGGAATTAGTTTAAGGTGTGGGTGTCATGGTGATTGGTGAAAATAAAATTAACTTTTCATATAAAATGTCTCTTTGGAGGCAGACCTTTGTTTGGAGAAGAACGTAAATAACTTAAACCCAGATATGGAAAGTCTCTGTTTGGTCATTTTTAAATTAGCCATATCCCTTCTCTACATTGCAAGGTTTGGTAATGTTTGCTCATTAACTCTGTATCTGCTTGCAGAGCTTGTCAGTCAATTTCATGTAATTGTCAGCTCCCAGGCAGGGCTCCCTGCCAGCCACAACAGAGTCCCATTTACCCTCAATGCAGCAGACCTATGGTGCTCCACTGCAGGTACTCTGGGAACCGATGGTGGACTGACAGCAAATGTCTGGCATGGTAGAAGTGGGGTGGGCACTTACAAAGTCTGGGCTTGAGAAGGAAAAGATAGTTTAGGAAAACAAACAAACAAAAAAACCCAAAAAACAACAAAACCTCAAGAGGGATTTTTCAAGGGAGTCTTACAGCAATTTCATTGATTGCATCATCAATTTATTCACTAAATAAATATTTTTCATGTGGCTCCTATGTGTTAGGATATTCAGAAGTATCATGTTTGAAAACTCACCCTTTTTGGCTTCATTTTAAAATAAGACCCCAACTTTTCTGTAACGCTGTTTGTCTGTGATTAAAATTTATAACCCATCTTCAAAACATTTGTGGGTTTAAGTCTGGGATTCAGCTTGAAGTATTAGCTTTCCAGCTACATTTCCGCTCTCTCTTAGTCTCGATTTTCTTCTTCCAACTAACATATGGACAATTGTGAATCTCAACTCCAAATTCTCATTACTTGCAATAAGCTGGAGATAAATTCAGTGAGTGGAGGAGAGGTCTTTTAAAATTATGATGATGATAGATAAGGGAGAAAAACCAAATGATTAAGTTTGTATTTAACACAGCTGGAAAGACTTGGAAATCATTAGGGGAGGTTTCTACTCCCAGCTTTGCTTCTAGGTAAGTAAGGGACGTGCCTTGGGTACTGGTGAGGTAATTGCTCTGGAAGATCAGGGTATTCTCTGATACGATATGCTTCGGTAAGCTGAAATTGTAAAGAAAACTGTAACAGGGAACCAAGCGCTTGGCACCTGGTATCAGATGATCATATTGATTTGAAGGATGTATAAATCAAGGAAGAAAGGAATAGAATGTTTAGAATGTTTCTGAACTTCTTCTCACTGGCCATAACATCCCCCAACTGTTTGAACTTGCTTCTAGTCCTCTCTAGGCTTCTTTGCTCCTTCATGAATTCTGGTGTCACTGTCTGCCTGAAAGTAGCACATGATAGCTTGTCTAAGTCTAGCCATGAAGTGCTGAAAACACATTTCAATTAGACCTTTGTTTTGCTGCAGGTCTTTTGAGGGGCTTTGAAATTTTAAGTCACTATGCAGGTGTTACTGGGTTAATGTGTGTAGAGATGTGAGGTTCCTTGAGACTTTGGCAAGATGCCCTAACTACTGTTGCCCTCCAGCCTCATCTGAAGATGAATTTAATTGAATGAGCAAGGAAGTCTCAAATCAAAAGCCATCAGGGGTCTAGCATTTGAGTGAAATTGACCTAAAATAATAATGGGGAATGGTGGGGTTTGGGGTAAGCCAGAGCAACACATTTCAAACTATCTATGTTATCATAGTTTAATTTTTTAAAATTCCAATTAGTGTGAACTGATACTTTTGTGAAATATAATAAAAATGAATTACCAAGAAAAATAAAATAAAAACCGAAGACATAAGAAATATGACTCAATTTCTTACATTTGGATTCAACAGACATGTGATTACATTGCTAAATTGCTACAAAAGCTTCTAAAAGCTTATACTCAATTTTTAGAGTTATCTTGTGGACCAATAACTGTTCATGGAACTGACACAAGTGGGTGGATGAAATTTAGAAAGAGCTGAGGACATTAAACTGTGGAAGTTTTAAAAAAAATATGTGCAGATGAGATAAAACCTACCTTGTGGCAAAATCTGACCTGCAGCCTCCAGTTGTGACCTCTAGATTAGGGAATGACTGGGGAATTTTCAGTTTCTTAATTTTATCAATTTTTCCTGAATTATGTAAGCACAGTCTAAGTCTGTTAGTGTTTAATCTCACTTATGACTTACATTCAACCCCTCATGCCACTCCAGACTAATCCCATATTTTTAATAATTCCTTTAATTTCTTATGCAAATGTTTCCATCTCATAAAAATCTGAAAATGCAGTGACATAATTTTCTATCTTACTGGCATTTACTTATTTAGGCACTCACATATAAAAAACATTTCTGGAACGAATCTATCTAAATGCAATCTTCTTTACTTCTTAAGTTCAATACGGTGAATAACATTTATTGGATGATTTTTAGGTCATTGTTTTGAACATCATCTAGTAATGTCCTCGGGGCTATTATGTAGGGCTGGTGGGCAGTTGTCTTTCCAGAAAATAGCCTCATACTGCTCCTTTTATGTCAATCAAAGATTTCAGATTTTCGTCTTGGAGGCAGTAAGGAGCCACATAAAATTTTAAGCAAGACCATGAGAGAATCAGATTTATATTTTAGAAAAAGATCTTTCTGGTAGCTGTTGGGAACATAGGCTTTTAAGCAGGTAAGACAAGAGACCAGCTAATGTAAGAAATAAAACATTAAACTACTTTGACCACATGTACATGGTGAAAAATAACAGAGAAAAGAAAAGAATGTAAAAATTCCATTTATGAAAACCTGCAGCCATTTAATAATTGTTCAGTTATATTATATTTACTATATTCAACTTGAAAAGCCAAGTTCGAAAATTTACTTGTGCTACAGTACTTTCAGGTTTTAAAAGATGGAGACATTTATCTGAGCAATTAAACAAATTTTTATAAAGCACAGAATGAATTCAGACTGGCATTAGGAGTAGAATCTTGGAGTCTGTTGCAATAAACCAGGCAAAATATTATCAGAAGTTATAAGGCACTGGTAATGGAGGAGGAGACGAGACAACAGATTTGGGGATTCAAGAACCATTAAGGAGGTAGAATAAATAATATTCCATTTTCATTTGGATATGAGGGCAGAAGGAGAGGGAATTGTCAAGGATATCTCTTAGCTTAAGCAATTAGGTGTATGATATTGCCCGTTGGTAAGGTAAGAGCTAGAAGAGGAAGAACAGATATGAGGAGGTGATAGAGAAGGTAAAGCATTAATTTGGGAGATGTTGACTTTGAGGAAACTGTTGCATATTGAAATAGGGGTGTTCTAGAAGCAGTAAGATACATAGATCTAGAACTCAGGAAAGAAAGCTGAACTATAAGATAATTCTAGGAGTCATTAGCTCCCAGATGGTGGTTGCATCTGTAAATTTGGATGAGATGATTCATCCTATGAGTAAATGTTACATTCGAAAAGCAGAAGGTCAAGGATGCCACACTGAGGAACATAAATAGTTTTGTTCAGGAAGGTAGTGTGGTATAATAGAGATATCCCTGTTGAAGCCTGACTTTGTCTCTAGTAGCTTGGGTGAATTTCTTAACTTCTCAGTCTCAGTTTCTTATCTATAAAATGAGAGTAAGTAATATCAGCTCTTAGGATAGGTAAAATGGTTGCCGGGATTATTATAGATAATGTAACATTCCTATCACAGTACCTAAGATATATAGCTATCATCAGCATCTTTATCATCATTATTATCACTACTGACAAAGATTGTTAGAAGTCAGTGCCAAGGCAGAGTAAAAGCTTCTGAATGAACAAAAAGGTGTTGTTCAGGAAACATAGGTATATTTTGGGCACTCAGAAAGCATTTTTGCCTAAGCAATCCTCCCACCTCAGCCTCCTGAATAGCTGGGGTTACAGGCCACCACATCCCCAGCAATTTTTTAAACTTTTTTCTATCAACAGAATCCTGCTATCTTGCCCAGGCTGAACTTGAATTCCTGGGCTCAAACAATCCTTCCACCTCAGTCTCCCAAAGTACTGGAATTTCAGGTGTGAATACCCATGCCAGGCCTGGAAATGTATTACTACAATATTTCTGTGCACATATTTCACATGGCTGTCATAAACTATCAAATATTTGGCAAAAAATACAAGAAATTGACTACAGATTGTAGTGAAAAGGACAAGAAAATATTATCTCTACATAGAATAAAAAAGAATGTATAAGATGGAAATTGTTTAACTTCTTTTCCTGGCAAGTTGGAGAGATACTTCCCTTCCTCATCAACATTCCTTTTCTCCTGTATTCACCTTATCAATGAATAAATATTTATCCATCATCATAATAGGCATATAAGCAAGAAACCTTAGAGTCATCTTTTCATGAATAGTAAAGAAAAAGAGGATCCTGATGAATTTGAGAACAGCTTTCTGAAAAAAACCACAGCATTTTTTTTTTGTTATGATCCCTGTGACCCTTGTAAATTTACAGGTGAATACATAAACCACAACTCAATTTTGTGCTCAATGGCATTATCCTTCCCTGCCCTCACCTATTCGGCAGTCTGACCTCATGAGCCTGCCACACCATGTCCCTAGGAAGAGAGAATTAGGCAAAATTTGCAGTTGTTTCTATCACATGAAAACAAAAGCTAGTGAGTATACCATTATGTAATTCACTGAAATGAAAAGCTCTAGGACAAATTACCAGGCTTATCAATCAAAATAAATATGTCCAGCTTGATGGTCAGGATTTGGGACATTTCCCTGCAGAACACACCAGCTTTATACGGAAGCCTGTTAAACTAAAATCACTTTTTACAAGTCAGAAGCTGTAGTAACCTGACAGTTAAAATGCAAGCAAAATTTGTGAAAGGCCAGCATGTTCTGGGACACATAGGCACTTCTTCAGAGGGCAAGCTATTAAATTTAATTTCCAGAAGGGAGGAATGCATATGAATGTTTTAGCATTCTATAATCTAACTTGTGAGTGGATTAAGTTGTGCCAACTTTCTCATGACTAAAGAATTTCTGAAGAACTTGGTGAAGGTTCAGGGATAAACCACAAAGTTGGTTAGAAAATAAGACCTTCAGGAAGATTAATTTAAACTGGGTTAATTCTGCATGAAGCATGAAAAACTAGTGAGAAATTTATTGTCTGCTTATATCTTCATTGCTTTTATAGGTTACAAAGGTAATATATGCTTGTATAAAAAATTCAAGTGATATAGTAACGTATATGCACAGAGTGAAGGACTCCTCTCATCTCCCAGCAACACCCACCAATATTGGTGCCATATTATATATCTATATACATCTGTATATACTTGTATATGTGTTTGTATGTATTCTTTCACACTTTCCTCATGCACTTATCAATATATTAATAATGCTTTTTAATAAGGATTTTCAAGTCTGAAGCTTCTTAGGTTGTTGGGGGAGGAGGAAAAGGGAGAGAGAAGTGTCACATTCACGATGGAGCTGAAGAAAACAGTAAAAGATATTTGGTGAACATTTCTCTCTATGACCAGTGTCATACTGGGTTGCAGTGAGGAAGAAAAGTTGTGTATCTAAGAATATGGAGAATACAGATTCCATCCCTATTCCCTGCTTTCCCAGACTTCAGTGTGGAGGGAAAGGATGGATTTCACATCAACCAGGAGATCCCAAGTCACATCTTCGTTTCTGTGGCAGACATTTGGTTGGCCTACACTACCCACATTTCCAACCTCCATCTCCATTGTTCACCTCTCAGAAGCTGGAAACTCAAATACTCCTTTTGGCTAGAGGTGGCTAAAAAGATGAATTTAAAGTCTGCTGATAAAAGGGCTAGATGCAGTTTGCACAAACTGCTTTCCTTCTTCTTTCTATCTGGTACACAGCATGGTATGAAACACTGGCGGCCATGTTGAGATCATGAGGTCACAAGGTTGCCAGACACCAACACCCTTGAGATGGAGGGCCCAAGGAAAGGAGAAGCCTGGATCCCTAAGAGCATCCCCAAGCAGCACTAACAGTTCCAGACCATACAAACTCTGAATGTCTTAGTGGTGGAAAAATAACCCCAATTAGTTTATATTTCTGTCAGTTGCAATTTCTGTTACTGGTAGATGAAAGTGTTCATAACTGACAGATGTTAAAGCACCTTCTATTATTTGCCTGGACAAAACTTGTGGATAGAATCCCGACGTCAATATCTTTAGGGATTGAAATCACATTCATCTATCTTTTTTAAAAAATTTTGTATTTTTATGTTTTGTGGGTACATAGTAGGTATATATATTTATGGGGTACATGAGATATTTTGATACAGTTATGCAATGCATAGTAATCACATCATGGAAAACAAGGTATCCATCCCCTCAAGCATTTATCCTTTGTGTTACAAATAATCCAATTATACTCTTAATTATTTTGAAATGTACAATTAAATTGTTATTGACTGTAGTCATCCTGTGGTGTTATCAAATACTATCCTGTCCATCAGCCATCTCCACCTCCCCTTCACCCTCCCACTACCCTTCCCAGTCTCTGATAACTGTCCTTCCACTCTCTGTGTCCATGAGTTCAATTGTTTTGATTTTTAGATGACATAAATAAGTGAGAATATATGATGTTTGTCTTTCTGTGACTGGCTTATTTCTCTTCACATAATGAACTCCACTTCCATTTATGTTGTGGCAAGTGACTGAATCTTGTTCTTTTTTATAGATGAATAGTATTCCATGGTGTATAAGTACCACATTCTCTTTATCCATTCACCTATTGATGGACACTTAGGCTGCTTCCCAATCTTGGCTATTGTGAACAGAGCTGCAATAAACATACTACAGATGTCTCTTTTTTTCTCTTTGCTGGGATCCAGCAGTGAGATTGCTGGATCATATGGTACCTCTATTTTTAGTTTTTTGAGGAACCTCTAAACTGTTCTCCGTAGTGGTTGTACTAATTTGCATTTCCACCAACAGTGTCTAAGGGTTTCCTTTTCTCCACATGTTTCCCAGCATTTGTTATTGCTTGTCTTTTGGATATAAGCCATTTTAATAACAAGGGTGAGATGATATCTCATTGTAGTTTTGATTTGCATTTCTCTGATGATGAGTGATGCTGAGCACCTTTTCATATGCCTGTTTGCCATTTGTGTGTCTTCTTTTGAAAAATGTGTATTAAAATCTTTTGCCCATGTTTTTCTTTCCTTGTCTTACTCTGTCGCCCAGGTTGGAGTGCAGTGGCTCGATCTCAGCTCACTGCAACCTCCACCTCCCAGGTTTAAGTGATTCTCCTGCCTCAGCCTCCCGAATAGCTGGGATTACAGGTGCGTGCCACCACACACTGCTATTTTGTATTTTTAGTAGAGACAGGGTTTCACCATGTTGGCCAGGCTGCTCTCAAACTCCTGACCTCAAGAGATCCACCTGTCTTGGCCTCCCAATGTGCTGGTATTAGAGGCATGAGCCACTGTACCCAGCCCTTTTGCCCATTTTTAATTGGATTATTACATTTTT
Organism: Mandrillus leucophaeus; assembly: GCF_000951045.1. Taxonomy (NCBI): domain Eukaryota; kingdom Metazoa; phylum Chordata; class Mammalia; order Primates; family Cercopithecidae; genus Mandrillus; species Mandrillus leucophaeus. The sequence continues at coordinate 402,401 of NW_012107164.1, forward strand.
TTCCTATAGAGTTGTTTGAGCTCCTTACATATTCTGATTGTTAATCTTTTGTTAGAGAGGTAGTTTGAAAATATTTTCTTCCATTCTGTGGATTGTCTCTTCACTTTGTTGATTGTTTTCTTTGCTGTGCAGAAGCTTTATAACTTGATGTGGTCCTATTTGTCCATTCTTGATTTGGTTGTCTGTGCTTAAGAGGGTATTACTCAAGAAATCTTTGCCCATACCAATGTCCTGGAGAGTTTTCCCAATATTTTCTTGTAGAAGTTTCACAGTTTGAGATTTTAGATTTAAGTCTTCAATCCATTTTGATTTGATTTTTGTATATGGTGAGAGATAGGGGCCTCATTTCATTCTTCTGCATATGAATATCCAGTTTTCCTAGCACCATTTATTGAAGAGACTGTTGTTTCCCCAGTGTATGTTCTTGGCATCTTTGTTGAAAATGAGTTCACTGTAAATGAGTGGATTTGTTTTTGGATTCTCTATTCTGTTCTATTGGTCTATGTGTCTGTTTTCATCCCAGTACCATGCTGTTCTGATTACTATAGCTCTGTAGTATAATTTGAAGTCAAGTAATACGATTCTCCCAATTTTGTTCTTTTTTCTTAGGATGGCTTTGGCTATTCTGGGTATTTTATGGTTCCATATTATCTGAAGACTGTCATTGATATTTTTATAGGGATCACATTGAATCTTTAGATTGCTTTGGGTAGTATGGACATTTTAACAATATTGAATCTTCCAATCATGAACATGGAATTTCTTTCTATTTCTTGGTGTCCTCTTCAATTTCTTTCATCACTGTCTTATAGTTGTTATTGTAGAAAATTTCCACTTCTTTGATTAAGTTAATTCCTAGATATTTATTTTATTTGTCACTACTATAAATGAAATTACTTTTTTGATTACTTTTTCAGTTTGTTCATTGTTGGCATATAGAAATACTCCTGATTCTTGTATGTTGATTTTGTATTCTGCAACATTACTGAATTCGTTGATCAGTTCTAATAGTTTTCTTGTGGTGTCTTTAGGTTTGTCCAACTAAGATCATATCCTCTGCAAACAGGGATAATTTGACTACTTTTTTTCTAGTTTGGATTCCCTTTATATCTTCCTCTTGTCTCATTGCTGTAGCTAGGACTTCTAATACTACATTGAATAACAGTGGTGAAAATGGGCATCGTTGTCATGTTCTAGGTTTTAGAGGAAACACTTTCAGTTTTTCCCCATTTGGTTTGATACTAGCTGTGGGTCTGTCATATATGGTTTTTTTTATTATGTTAAGGTATGTTCTTTCTATACCAATTTTTAAGGGTTTTTATCATGAAGGGATGCCACATTTTGTCAAATGCTTTTTCACATCAATTAAAATGATCATATAGATTTTATTTTCATTCTGTTGATATGTCACATTCATTGATTTACATATATTGAACCATCCTTGCATCCCTGGGATAACTCCCACTTGGTCATAATGAAGGATCTTTTAAATTTGTTGTTGAATTCTGCTTGCTAGTATTTTGTTGAGGATTTTTGTTTTGCATCAATGTTCATAAGAGATACTGGCATGTAGTTTTCTTTTTTCATGTTTCTTTGTCTGGTTTTGGTATCAGGGTAATACTGGTCTATAAAATGAGTTTGTAAGTATTCTCTCCTCCTCTATTTTTCAGAGTAGTTTGAGTAAGATTAGTATTAGTTCTTCTTTAAGTTTTTGGTAGAATTCAGCAGCAAAGCCATAGGATCCCAAGCTTTTCTTTACTGTGAGACTTTTTATTACAGCGTCAATCTCATCACTTGCTATTGGTCTGGTTATGTGGTGGATTTCTTTGTGTCAACCGTGGTAGATTTTATATTTTCAGGTATTTATCCATTTCCTCTAAATTTTCCAATTTATTGACATTTATTTGCTCATAGGAGTCATTCTGATTTCATTTATTGGGATCTTCTCCTTTTTTATCAGTCTGGCAAAAGGTTTGTCAATTTTGTTTATCTTTTCAAAAAACTCATCTTTTTGTTTCATTGATCTTTTGTATTTTTTTTTACATTTCAAATTCATTAATTTCTGCTATGCTTTTTTATTATTTCTTTTCTTTCACTAATTTGAGTTTGATTTGCTCTTGCTTTTCTAGTTCTTTAAGATTCATGGTTAGGTTATTTATTCAAAGGTTTTCTTCTTTTCTGATGTAGGCACTTGTAGCTATAGATTTCTCTCTAAGTACTGCTATTGCTGTATCCCATAAATATTGGTATGTTGTTTCCATTATCATTTGTTTCAAGAATTTTTCAATTCCTTTTTTAATTTCTTCATTGACCCACAGGTCATTTAGGAGCACATTGTTTAATTTCCATGTGTTTGTGTAGTTTCCAAAATTTCTCTTGTTATTGATATCTACTTTTATTCCATTGTGGTCAGAGAAGATTCTTGATATGCTTTAAATATTTTTTAAAAAAAGTTTTAAGACTTGTTTTGTGACCTAACATTTAGTCTAGCCTTGGGAATGATCCGTGTGTTGAGAAAAGGAATGTGTATTCTGCAGCTATCGGATGAAAGGTTCTGTGAATTTCTACTAGATCTATTTGTTCTGCAGTGCAAATTAAATTTGATGTTTCTTTGTTGATTTTCTGTCTGAGAGATTTTTCCCATGCTGAAAGTGGGATGTTGAAGTCACCAGCAATTATTTTATTGAGTTCTATTTCTCTCTTACCCTCTAAAACATTTGCTTTATAAATCTGGGTGCTCCAGTGTTGGATGCATATATATTTAAAATCATCATATCCTCTTGCTGAATTGGCCTCTTTATAATTATATAGTGACCTTCTTTGTCACTTCTTACAGCTTTTATCTTGAAATCTATTTTGTCTGATATAAGTAAATACATACATAAGTATATACATGTATATACTTATATACTCTTTATATATGTATATATGTATATACTTACATACTTTTTATATATGTATATATGTATATACTTACATATGTATATACTTATATACTCCTGCTCTTTTTTGATTTTTGTTATGTTGAATTATGTAATGGAATAAAAAGAGTGACTTTTGGGTTTTTTTTGGTTTTTATTACATCACATTACGCTTCACTTATAAAGATACATATACACAGTAAATAAAGGGAAAGATATCGTTGTTCATCCTTTTATTTACTGTCTATATGTATCTTTATAAGTGAAGTGTGTTTCTTGTAGGCAACAGATCATTGGTTTTGATTTTTTTTTTAAATCTATCCAACTACTCTGTTGTTCATTGTAGTGTTTCCATTCAATGTTATTATTGATCAGTAGGGGTTTACATTTGCCATTTTGTTATTTGCTTTTTGTTTGTTTTGTGATATTTCTTTCTTTTTTCTTTCCTTTCTGTCTTCTTTTTCGTGAAAGTGATTGTCTCTGGTGGTATGATTTAATTTATTGATTTTTATTTTTTGTGTATCCATTGTGTGTTTTTTTTTTATTTGAGATTACCATGCATCTTGCAAATACTATTTGATAACCGATTATTTTAACCTGATAACAACTTAACGCTGCTTGTGTAAACAAACAAAAAGAAAACTAATAAAACTCCACTAGAAATGCTAAAGATAGGAGGAGCATTCTACTAGGAGAGTTCTGGTGTTGATGACCCTTAGCTTTGGTCTGGGAAATTATTTATTTTTCCTTCATGCTTGATATTTTCACTGAATATACTACTATAGGGTAAAAGATTTTTTCCTTCAGCACTTTAAATATATCATGTCATTCTCTCCTCTGCTGTGAGGTTTCCACTGAAAAGTCTGCTGCCAGATGTATTGGAGATCCATTATCTGTTATTCGTTTCTTTTCTTCTGCTGCTTTTAGGATTCTTTCTTAATCCTTGATCTTTGGGAGTTTGATTACTAAATGCCTTGAGACAATCTACTTCTGGTTAAATCTGCTTGGTGTTCTATAATCTTCTTGTACTTGGAAATGATATCTTTTTCTAGCTTTGGAGATTTGTGTTATCACTATGAACAAACTTTCTACCCCTTTTTCTTTCTCTACCTTCTTTTTAAGGTCAATAACTCTTACATTTGCCCTTTTTAGTTTATTTTCTAGATCTTGTGGGGGTGCATCATTCTTCTTCATTCTTTTTTTCTTTTAGGCAAATAGCCTATCTTTAAGCTAACTAATTCTTTCTTCTGCTGGATCTATTCTGCTATTAAGAGACTATACTGAATTCTTCAGTATGTTAATTGCATTTTTCAGCTCTAGAATATCTGCTTGATTCTTTTTAATTATTTATTTCAATCTTGTTGTTAAATTTAAATGGTGGCATTTTGAATTTCTTATCTGTGTTGGATTGAATTTCTTCAAAGCAGCTAGTTTGAGTTATGTCTGAAAGATCACATGCCTCTGTTTCTTCCTGATTGGTCCCTGGTGACTAATTTAGTGTGTTTGGTAAGCTCCTATTTTCCTGAATGGTCCTGATGCTTGTAGATATTCATCGGCATCTGAGTTTTGAAGAATTACATACTTATTGTAGTCTTCACAGTTGGGTGTTTGTCCTTGTCCTTCTTGGGGAGGCTTCCCATGTATTCAAAGGGACTTGGGTCCCAAGCCCAATAACACTGTGGTTTTTGCAGAGTCATAAAGGACTGCCTTGGCAGTCTTGGAGGAGATCTGGAAGAATTTTCTGGATTACCAGGCAGAGATTCTTTTTTTTTCTTTCCCCTTACTTTCTCCCAAATGAATGGAGTCTCTCTGTCTGTGCTGAGCATTCTGGAACTAGAGGTGTGGTGATGCAAGCACCAGCACAAAATGGGGTCTCACCCAAGGCCTGTTGTAACCACCACAACCTGGCTACAACCTATACTCACTCACGTCGCTAGGGTTCTGTGGTCAGCAAGTGGCAAAACCAGCCAGATTTGTGTCTATCTCTTTAGGATGGTGAATTTCCCTAGGCCCCTAGTGGGCACAGAGATGCTGTCTGAGAGCCAGGGATCGGAGTCAAAACCCTTAGAATTTTACCTGATGTTTTATTCTACTGTAGGTAAGCTTGCACTCATACCACAATATAAAGTCCTTCCTGCTCTTCCCTCCCCTTTCCATAGCCAGTGGAGCCTCTCCCTGTGGCCACCACCACCAATGGCCTGTGGGGGTTTCTGCGAGACTATTGCTGATGTTCATTTAAAGCCAAAGACCTCTTCAGTCAGGTTGTGGCAAATGCAACCAGGCCTTGAACTCATCTTTCAGGGCAATGGACTCTCCTCTGGCTCAGGGCAGGTCCAGAAATGCTGTCCAAGAGCCTAGGCCTAGACTCAGGGACTCCAAAAGACTGCTTGTTGCTCTACCACACTATGGATGAGCTGGTACTTAAGCTACAAGACAAAGTTTTCTTTAGTTTTTCCTCTGTTTTTCTCAAACAGAAAAAGGTTTTCACCATAGCCACTATAGCTGATAATGTGCTGGGTCATATCTGAAGCCAACACATCTCCAAGCCCAAGACCCATAGTGTACCATCTAGGTATTGCTGCTGGTTATTCAGGGTCCAAGGGTCTTTAGTCAGCAAGTGATGAATCCTGCCAGGACTGGATCCTCCCCTTCAAGGCAATGGCTTCTCTTTTGGCCCAGGATATATCTACACATGTCATCCATGAGCTAGGCCTGGAAAGGGGGCCTCAAGCACCCCCTTAATCCCTCTGCTGGTACCTCGCTAAGTCATGTGCCATCCTGGTCCACTGGCTTTAAGCCCACCTCTGCACTAGAAGTTGCCTAGGAATTGCAGACCTTGTGTCCTAGACTACCTTTCAAGTTTACCCAGGACTCCAGAGCACTTTGACTTGTGGTGGCAAGGCTTGCCAAGAAACTCAAGTTCAGATGGGTGGGATGGACAGTTCCCCTCTGACTTCATCTAGTCCAAATGTTCCCTCTATAGGCAGGTGCTAGTTGGGCCCAGGCTGGCTTTGTTCTCTGCTATGACAGGGTAGCACTGTATTCAATGTAAAGTCCCCCAGTCATGCACTCATGCACGTTCCCTCTCACAAGAACACAACCCCGTCTCCATGCTGCATGTCTGCTTCTGGGGGATGGGGAAGGGGTGGTGTTGGCAATTCAAGACTGTCTCTACTACCCTCTTCAATGCCTGCTTCAGCAATATGAAGTTAAAACCAGGTACTATGATAGCTCCCCTGATTTATGATTTTTGTGATGGCGCTTTTCTATATGTAGATAGGTGTTAAAATTTGGTGTTCCTGCTAGGGGGACAAACATTGTAGGCTTCTATGCTCTATGTTTCTCCACCCCCTCCACCCACTTCCTCTTGTAGGCCTAAGAAATACATTAAATAAAATGTATTGTTCCAGGTCAGAAGCCTGTTAGGGAGTGATGACAATTCTCTTTTTGAACATCCTGCTTTCTAAGGGACACACATAAGAAACAAAATATTCCTAGAGATATGTGAAAATACGTATCAGAGATATGTGGGCCAATGTTTGCTCAAGGAACCAGAAGCGCATCTACTCTGTGGTCAGAAAGTGTTAGGTTGACCCTTATTCCCCAAAATTACTATTTCGAACAAACTACCATCTAATGAACATAAAATGCAGGCACTTTGCCTCTTGTTCACATCAGGAGTCATTACAGCGGTAGTGGTTAAAAAAACCCACTAGATGGGGAAATGCCTAGGGTTTTACTCTGTCACTCCCCAGCTCTGAGTGTTTAGGTAAACTTATCCCTTTGTTATAATTTCTGTTCTTTTACGTTTGCTGAGGAGTGCTTTACTTCCAACTATGTGGTTAACCTACAGAATGGGAGAAAATTTTTACAATCTACTCATCTGACAAAGGGCTAATATCAGGAATTTACAAAGAACTTAAACAAATTTACAAGAAAAAATATCAAACAACCTCATCAAAAAGTGGGCAAAGGATATGAACAGACACTTCTCAAAAGAAGACATTTATGCAGCCAACAGACACATGAAAAAATGCTCATCATCACTGGCCATCAGAGAAATGCAAATCAAAACCACAATGAGATACCATCTCACACCAGTTAGAATGGCGATCATTAAAAAGTCAGGAAACAACAGGTGCTGGAGAGGATTTGGAGAAATAGGAATGCTTTTACACTGTTGGTGGGACTCTAAACTAGTTCAACCGTTATGGAAGACAGTGTGGCGATTCCTCAAGGATCTAGAAATAGAAATATAATTTGACCCAGCGATCCCATTACTGGGTATATACCCAAAGGATTATAAATCATGCTACTATAAAGACACATGCACACGTATGTTTATTGCGGCACTATTCACGATAGCAAAGACTTGGAACCAACCCAAATATCCATCAATGATAGGCTGGATTAAGAAAATGTGGCAATATATACTATGGAATACTATGCAGCCATAAAAAAGGATGAGTTCATGTCCTTTGTAGGGACATGGATGAAACTAGAAACCATCATTCTCAGCAAACTATCATAAGGACAGAAAACCAAATACCGCATGTTCTCCCTCATAGGTGGGAATTGAACAATGAGAACACTTGGACACAGGATGGGGAACATCACACACCAGGGCCTGTCGTGGGGTTGGGGGAGGGAGGAGGGATAGCAATAGGACATATGCCTAATGTAAATGACGAGTTAATGGGTGCAGCCACCAACATGGCACATGTGTACATATGTAACAAACCTGCAGGTTGTGCATATGTACCCCAGAACTTAAAGTATAATAATAATAATAATAATAAAACTTATCCCTTTATGCCCCTGTTTCCTCACCTGCCAAATGGGCATGATAATAGTAGCTGTTTCATAGGATTTACACAAGGATTAAATGAAGGGACATATATAAATTTCTTACAAAAGTGCCCGACTCTCTGTAATTGGTGGGTCTACATATAAGAGTGTTGTTGCTTAGCACAGTGCTTTTCATATGAGAAATACTCCTTAATGTGAGAGATTACTTTGCTTAGTTTATTCTCCCCCAACTTTTTTTGAGTACTTTTGGTGGAACGTTAAAAGTGGTGCCAGATATATTTTATTGGTGTGCTTAAGTAAGCTCAATTAATACATCTATAAATTATTGCCTCTGCCCTGCCTATGATCTAATTGTTCTTTAAAACTATAATCTAGTTGTTCTTTTTAAAATATACCAAACAATTTAAATGGCACGTTGGATACCTTTCTACTTAAGACAATTCTGCCTGAACTGGCATCAGTATTATCTCGGTGAAAGTTAATTACACAAATCGGGTCATTCTTACCATAGCCAATTAAATCAGAGTTGAGGGTCCAGAAGGAATAAAAGCACTCAGGGCACATAGCACCTGCTCTAAGAATTAAATTTTCTCCAAATCTAGCTGCTGAAACGGCCTTTCATAACCCTAAGACGAGTCTTACCTAGTAGCTGCTGAAATGACCTGCTGTGACTCTAAGGCTGGTTTTATTTATTACAGTCACTCACCAACCAGAGCTTGCCAGTTCCCAAAGCTTCTTGAGTGCCAATGAGCTTTCCTTCAAAACAGTATGTAACATTTCTTCTTCTAATAAAACTCTCAAACCTCTTTTTTCTTTAGACATACTGAAGACTACCTGGTTTGTGTGCATGTCCGACAATGGAATTCTTGCCTCCCAAATAAAATGTTTTAAATTTAGAGATTTGTCTCTGCATTTTGACTTAGATACTTCCTTGTCCAAGGGCCTGGCCACAGGTGCTCTATAAATAGGGCTGACACAAAAATCGATTGTCCACACTGGGAACCATATATAGTACATTCCAAAGCTAAGTACCAGTTATTTTCTTTCCTCCTGCCTTTGGACTATTTGTGTCATGACTTCTTTCATTTGTTTTGGATTATTCAGGGCTGATTCTATTTGTATTTCACTGTTCCTTGAAGGGAAAAGAGAACATTTTAATGATTCATTCCAATTATAGTCTCAAATCACTTGTCCCTTAAAGGCAAACACTGTTAATGTGTAATTCTTAAAGACCTAGGACGTTGCCACTACTTGTCACCATAATCATATAACATGGCAAAGACTCTGTAAACAATTTGGTCATAAACAAAATGAAGAAATTACTATGAGTGCTTCATCTCCCAGATTAAATCAATCTTGTCATGGTTCCCTACATAATTTCCTAAGTATTTTTTAGCAATTAGGTTTATAATTCTGTAACTATAAACAGGTGGGGTGTTTTCTTCTTTCTCCCTAAAGGGAACTACATTTCTGAGGTTTTTGATGTGGTCTTTATGTTGGAATTTATTAGTTAGAAGGCAAAAGTAAAGATTAAACTATATGATTTGGGTTGTTGTTGCTGTTGAAATAATGAGTAAGCAGTGACAAAAAGTAGTTTGTGTAACTCCGCCCCATTAAGAGTATTTGGTATGATCTCGTGCGTGTGTGAGTGTATAAATTGGCTTTCCTCATTTCTTTTCCTCCTCTTTTTTTTGTGGCCCCAGGTCTATTCATATGAAACTGAAGCATTGGAGGTTTAAAACTGCCTTATAAAGGGCAGTAGAACTTTTAAAAAAAGGTATAGATTCACAGGGTGACAAAACTTGGGCTGGGGTACACAATAATATTTATTAATTTGTTTAATGTAGTGGGTGATTTGAAAATACCAAAAAAGTTCACCTCCTTCTTAATCTTTTGTTACCAGGTTAGAGTGCCTTTTACAGGCTACTTAGAGCATGAACAAAATGCTCACTGTGTAACTTCCTCCACACCACTACCTAGTGTTTTAGCCACTATTAATTTATTTAGTCTGGTTTCTAGGATTGAACCCCAAGACATTAACCCTATTCCAGTCCAAGTTTGCTCAAAATTTTTATCTTAAGTGTTGAATTTAATAAAACTTTTTTTTCTTCATCTATTCAGATAACCAGAGGGTTTTGCTTCTTTAATTTGTTAATGTGCTCAATTACAATACTAGGTGTTCTAATTTAAACCATCCTTGCGTTTGTAGAATAAGCCTAGTTTAGTCACAAGTATTTTTTTATTCCAAGTTGCTAATATTTATATGTCTATTTTTATAAATGAGATTATCCCATAACTTTTGTCGATTGTACTGTTCTTATTTGGATTTTCTATTAATCACTGATTTTTCTCCAGGCATTTGCAGTGGATTAATGTCACACGTAATAAGATTAAATTTATAACTTCGGCCAGGCGCGGTGACTTAGGCCAGTAATCCCAGCACTTTGGGAGGCCCAGGCAGGCGGATCAAGAGGTCAGGAGATTGAGACCATCCTGGCTAACACGGTCAAACCTTGTCTCTACTAAAAATACAAAAAATTAGCCAGGCGTGGTGGCGGGCACCTGTAGTCCCAGCTACTCAGGAGGCTGAGGTGGGAGAATAGCATGAACCTGGGAGGTGGAGCTTGCAGTGGGCGGAGATCGCATCACTGCACTCCAGCCTGGGCGACAGAGCAAGACTCCGTCTCTACAAAAAAAACAAAAAAAAAACAAAAAAAACTTATAACTTCGTCTTCTAATAACTATATAACATTTCAGGAACTATCTTTAGGGTTAATGTGTTATAAAGGGTGATTATATTTCATGATTATGTTGTTAATAATTATTATATTTTTATTAATTAATGAGGATTAGGGAAAAGAACCCTAGATCTAAGTAAACTAAAAGAAAGTCCAGGGTCTCTGGTTCTTACTCTGATGTTTCCTAACTATATGAACTAAGAAATAACAGGATAATTTGATAATGAATTATGGATTTTAAAAATATAATTCTGTTTTAGGTGTAGAAGATGGACTGGCAAGGAAGAAATGAAAATAGATTGGTTAGAAAACTATTGCAATAGTCTAAGCAAGGATAAAACCCTCAACTAAGGCCACAGTAATGGAGATGAAGAGAGAGTAAAGGTGTCGATCTTTGGGTCACAGTTAATCTTCACAACTTGCCCCTTACTTCTAGTGGAATTTAGACAGGCATAGATCCAAATGGTGGTTTTACCATTTACTAGTCATATGATTTTATGCTGCTCATAATTCAATATCATCAAGCTTTGTTTTATTCATGCAATTTAGATAGAACAGTATCTATCTCATTTAAACCATTGCAAAATTAAATGGGATATTCTAGATAAAGCTCCTTTTATAGTGCCTGAAACATAAAGTACTTAAATAAGAAAGGGTAATTATTCTTGATTATGATAAAACTATTAAGATTCTGGATATATTTTAACCAAGGCAGAGTAAAAAGAGAATCGAGACAAGAGGCAGAAAATTTACATTTGAATCAAGGTCTGTCACTAAACAGTGGGTTGATCTTAGGAAAGATCTTTGAGCCTCCATTTTCTAATTTGTAAAATGAAGGTCTGGTACTGCATAGGTAGCTCTCAAGTTTAAGCGATGCAGGTACCACTATTGGGTCATAGTAGATAGGGGGATATACTTTTCAAAAAAACCAGTAAAAAGCCTCTTCCTCAATCTCTATGACCTGCCTTCTTTTTCCAGTGCTGCCTCTCACAGGTTATCCATCTACAATTGAGTTGCTAGTAATAACTTTCAATTATTCAGTTAATCACGTTTCCTCTGTGTATGTGACTCAGCTTTCCAGGTGTATTCCACATTGTCTCCATACCAGTGAACTAGGATAATCCATTGTGTATCTCACCCTCCTTCACTACCCTGTGAAAATTACATGTGAGAAGAAGCATCACAGATGATTCCATGGAGAACATCCCGGAAGTTCTCCAAATGGTAAGTTCCTGGCTCTTATTTGCTCAGGACTCTGCTTGTTTTCTTAACTCCCTTGTGAATTACACCAAATGACAACAACAACGAAAACAACATACAACTCAAAACAGTGGTGTTGGTTCCTGGGCTCTTACCACCTCTTTCTGATCTTTTGACATTTCTTCATGCCAATAAATGACTGGTTGAATTTACGATAGAAAAGAGTCAGTTATACTGGAAAAGGTAATTCCTAAGGTTTTTTCTTTTTATAAGCATAAAGAATTTCTCCCAAAATAATTAAAGAGAAGCTTTTTCTACCTGATTTGTTTGAGTTTGTTGTAGATTCTGGATATTAGTCCTTTATCAAATGTATAGATTATGAAGATTTTTCTCCCACTCTGTGGGTTGTCTGTTTACTCTGCTGACTGTTCCTTTTGCTGTGCAAAAGCTCTTTAGTTTAATTAAGTCCCAGCTATTTATCTTTATTTTATTGCATTTGCTTTGGGGTTCTTGGTCATGGAAATCCTTGCTTAAGCCAATGCCTAGAAGGGTTTTTCCAATGTCGTCTTATAGAATTTTTATAGTTTCCGGTCTTAGATTTAAGTCATTAATCCATTTTGAGTTGTATAAGGTGAGAGATGAGGATCTAGTTTCATTCTCTTACATGTGGCTAGCCAATAATCCCAGAACCATTTGTTGAAAAGGGTGTTCTTTCCCCACTTTATGTTGTTGTTGTTGTGGGGTTTTTTTTGTTGTTGTTTTGTTTTATTTTTGAGACGGAGTCTCCCTCTGTCACCCAGGCTGAATTGCAACGGGGTGATCTCAGCTCACTGCAACCTCTGCCTTCCGGGTTCAATCAATTCTCTTGCCTCAACCTCCCGAGTAGCTGGGACTAAAGGCACATGCCACCACCCTCAGCTAATTTTTGTATTTTTTTTTTTGGTGAAGATGGACCTTCACCCTGCTGCCCAGGCTGGTTTTGAACTTCTGACTTCAAGTGATCTGCCTGCCCTGGCCTCCCAGAGTGCTGGGATTACAGGCGTGAGACACCTCACCCAGCCTTCCACTTTATGTTTTTGTTTGCTTTGTCAAAGATCAGTTGGCTCTAAGTATTTGGGTTTATTTCTGGGTTCTCTATTCTGTTCCTTTGGTCTACATGCCTATTTTTATAACAATATCGTGCTGTTTTGGTGACTATGGCCTTATAGTATAGCTTGAAATCAGGTAATGTGATGCCTCCAGATTTGTTATTTTTGCTTAGTCTTGCTTGGCCTATGCAGGCTCTTTTTTGGTTCCATATGAATTTTAGAATTGTTTTTTCTAACTTTGTGAAGAATGACAGTGGTACTTTGATGGGAATTGCATTGACTTTGTAGATTGCTTTTGGCAGTATGGTCATTTTCACAATATTGATTCTACCCATTCATGAGAATGGGATGTATTTCCATTTGTGTCATCTATTATTTCTTTCAGCAGCATTTTGTAGTTTTTCTTGTAGAGGTCTTTCACCTCCTTGGTTAGGTATATTCCTAAGTATGTTATTTATTATTTATTTATTTATTTATTTATTGCAGATGTAAAAGGGGTTGAGTACTTGATTTGATTCTCCTCTTGGTCACTGTTGGTGTATAGAAGAGCTAGTGATTTGTGTACATTAATTTCATATGCAGAAATTGCTGAATTCTTTCATCAGTTCTAGGAGCTTTCTGGAGGAGTCTTTAGGGTTTGTGAGGAAAATGATCATGTCATGGACAAAGGAGTGGGCATCTTTGTCTTGTTCCAGTTTTCAGAGGAAATGCTTTCAACTTTTCCCTGTTCAGTATTATGTTTGTTGCGGGTTTGCCATAGATGACTTTTATTACATTGCAATATGTCCCTTTTATGCCGATTTTGCAGAGTTTTAATCATAAAGGATGCTGGATTTTGTCAAATGCTTTCTCTGCATGTATCGATATGATCATGTGATTTTTATTTTTAATTCTGTTTATGTGGTATATCACATTTATTGACTTGCATACATTAAACCAGCCCTGTATCCTTGGTATGAAACCCACTTGATCATGGTCAATTATCCTTTTGATATGTTATTGGATTCAGTTAGCTAGTATTTTGTTAAGGATTTTAGCATCCTTAACAACAGGATATCAGGGATATCGGTCTGTAGTTTTCTTTTTTGGATATGTCCTTCCCCGGTTTTGGTATTAGGATGATGCTGGCTTCGTAGAATAAATTAGGGAGGGTTCCCACTTTCTCTATTTTTGTGGAATAATGTCAATAGGATTGATAACAATTCTTCTTTGAATGTCTGGTAGAATTCTGCTGTGAATCCATCTGGTCCTGTACATTTTTTTGCTGGTAATTTTTAAATTATCATTTCAATCTCGCTGCTTGTTATTGGTCTGTTGAGGATACCTAATTTTTCCTGATTTAAGCTAGAAGAATTGTATCTTTCCAGGAATTTATCCATCTCTTCGAGGTTTTCTAGTTTATGCACATAAGATGTTCATACTAGCCTTGAATGATCTTTTGTATTTCTGTGGTGTCAGTTGTAATATGTCTCGATTCATTTCTTATTTGCATTTTCTCTCTTCTTTTCTGGGTTAATCTTGCTAATGGACTATCAATTTTATTATCTTTTGAAAGAACCAGCTTTTTGTTTCATTTATCTTTGTATTTTTTTGTTTCAATTGCATTTAGTTCTGCCCTGATCTTGGTTGTTTCCTTTCTTCTGCAGGGTTTGAGTTTGATTTGTTTTTATTTCTCTAGTTCCTTGAGGTGTGACCTTAGATTGTCAGTTTGTTCCCTTTCAGTGTTTTTGATGTAGGCATTTAGGGCTATGAACTTTCCTCTTAGCACTACCTTTTGCTATATCCCAGAGGTTTTGATAGATTGTGTCACTATTGTCATTCAGTTCAAAGAATTTTTTAATTTCCGTCTTGATTTCATTTTTGACCCAGTGATCATTCAGGAGCAGGTAATTTAATGAGCAAGAAAAAACCAAACAATCCTATCAAAAAGTGGGCTAAGGACATAATAGACATTTCTCAAAAAAGATATACAAATGGCCAATAGGCCAATAAACATATGAAAAATGCACAATATCTCTAATGATCAGGGAAATGCAAAGCAAAACTGCAATGCAATACCACCTTACTCCTGAAAGAATGACCACAATCAAAAAAGCAAAAAACAGTAGATGTTGGCATGGATGTAGTGAGCAGGGAACACTTCTACACTGCTGGTGGGAATGTAAACTAGTACAACCACTATGGAAAGCAGTGTGGAGATTCCTTAAAGAACTAAAAGTAGATCTACCATTTGATTCAGCAATCCCACTACTGGGTATCTACCCAGAGGAAAAGAAGTCATTATACAGAAAAGATACTTACACATGCATATTTATAGCAGCACAATTTGCAATGGAAAAATTGTGGAACCAACCCAAATGCCCATCAATAAATGAGTGGATAAAGAAACTGTGATATCTATCTATCTATCTATCTATCTATCTATCTATCTATCTATCTATATATCTATGTATCTATCTATCTATCTATCTATAGATAAACAGAGATATACATAGGTAGGTAGATAGGTATGATGGAATACTACTCAGTCATAAAAAGGAATGAATTAGTGGCATTTACAGTGACCTGGATAAGACTGCCAACTATTATTCTAAATGAAGTAACTCAGGAATGGAAAACCAAACATCATATGTTCTCACTGATATGTGGGAGCTAAGTTATGAGGACGCAAAGGCATACGAAAGATACAATGGACTTTGAGGACTTACGGGAAGGGTGGAAGCGAAACAAGGGATAAAATTGGGTGCAGTGTATACTGCTCTAGTGATGGATGCACCAAAATCTCACAAATCACCACTAAAGAACTTACTCATGTAACCAAATACCACCTGTACCTCAATAACCTATGGGAAAACAAAAAGCTTTTTCTAGAATTAAAAAATAAAAGTGGTCAGCTTGATGTTTAATTGCAGAATTGATATTTTTTCATAACGGAAAATATAATGCTTTTTCAATAGCATAAATAAAGTTATGTTTGACCTTGCAAAAGATATATCTGATATCTGAAGAATTAAGATTAAGGAGGTTGAAAATGTTCCAGAAGTAAAAATAATTTTGAGAAGATCATGTCTTGTAAACAAATTGTTCTTATAAAATTAAGCACTTGCTTTTACATGGATGAGAGGACCAGGTTAGGATGAAACCTTGATTGGCCTTCCACGTGTGGAGAGACATCTTTTTATCATTCCTGTAAGAATATTGGTGATGATCTCATAGAGTATTAGGAACAGTTTAAAAATCAGGTCTGAGACCTAGGTATTAAGGTGATAAATGCTTTATGGTTGAGTTGTGAGTGTCAGCTATGTCTCTGCTTGCCTTAATTAGACACCTCACCAAATCTGCGGGTAGAGCTTGAGTCACTTTATCAACAGGCTCATCCTCTTGTGAATGATCCAGGCCAATGGCACCCTGTTCATCCCTGAGGGTGTCTGGGAGGGTGTGTGTGTGTGCTGTGTACTCCCCATGTAAGGAATGGTATGTGAAGTTCAGCTACGGAAATTAACAGGTTTGGAGTAAGCTGGGTCAAGGACATGACAGACATACACAAAATGCTCTCTTAGACAAGAACAAAACGTGTTAGAAATGTGTAGGACAGGAAGCAGGGTGAGCTTTTTGCTGCAGTGATCAACAAAACATGTTATTAGGTATTTTTGTCAGGAGAATCTTAAACTTCCCAGACCCCTAAGCACTTAGCTAATTGATATCAGTTTATGACACTGATGGTAATTTTAGTGAAGTGACATGATAAGGTGAACAGCAATTCGTATCTCTTAGACTACTACAAAGCCTTACATGGACATAATTTTCTCCTCACATTTACCATGACCCAGGGCTTGAACAGCACTTTCATTCTCATTTTCTTCAGTATCAACCATCCAAACATTAACACTCTGGTAATGACAAGAGAATGGTTCTTAAGATTTACAAAGTTATAAAATGTAATCTGCTATACATAGGATAAGTAGACACAAGTATCTGAACACTACTGTGGCCTAGAAATTTTAGATAGCACTTTTACTGTTGTATTAATTTTTTATTATAATTATTCACTTTAATACATATGTGTGCAATAATATATTGAGCATAATATAATATACTATATACATTTTAATTATTAAATTTAAAACACATATTTTTCTCCCCAATAGATCATAAGCTCTTGGAGGGTAGGAGAAAGATTGTGTTTTATTCATCACAGGGTCTAGCAACAAACATATACTTAATAAATGTTCATTGAATGAAGGAAGTATTACCAGATGTTTTAAAAGGAAATTAACATAAATGTTTACTATGTGTTAGACTTTACAAATTGTTTCATTTGTTCTTAAAGGCCACTGTAAAATTTAAGTATATTATCATTTCTAACTTGAGGAAGAAGAAATGAAGGCCTAGGGGGTTAAGTATTATGCTTGGTGTCATTGCCAGCAAAAATTGTAGCTGGGATTTGAAATCCATAGTTTGACGTGTGACTTCCAGTTTAAATGAACACTCAAACAAACACTTTGAGTGAGTGTTTGTGTTTTATTGATTAAAAAGAGACTTGGTGATACTCTTTTTGTAGAAATATGAAGACAACATGAAGTTTGGAAAAATGACTCCTGGGAACTTGGTACTTTTAAAATCCTTTGACTCTTAGACAGTGAAGATTTTTAGTTACTTAGCTGACTTTTTTATTCTATGTAAAAACGGGTTTGGGCTGAAGAACCTGCTAGCTCCAAGTATAAATCTGGGAGGACAGGGCTGAGTCAGAGCTCACTAACCTTCTCAAAGAGGCTTGAGACATCTCTGTGTCAGCTGCACTACTGGAAGAGGGGATCATCAGGGGAAAAAACACCCACTCTGTCCTATTAACGGGAAATTTGTCATTCTGGTTTTAATTGAAGGATTAAAAAAGGAGACATGAGAATACTTCAGACATGAATTACTGTATGATTTAGGCTCCCAGGCTTCAGAGATTCCTCTCAGGCAGACAAATAAGGCAAGCCATGGTCAAGAGCTCTGGCCTTTATTTTGTTTCCCTGTGAAGCATTTTGTGAGACACAGATGCAAGAGTAAGTGGTTTATTCCAGGTCATCCCAAGAAACAGCAGCAAGGGAGTGGGCGAGTTAGACAGCAAAGAAAAGGAAGTTGGAAAAGAGTTTGTGATCAAGCAAGTCACTACTGTGGCTAAACTGGCAGTCATTTTCACTAGAAAACTGAGCTGCCGTGTAGATGGTGCACCTGAGAGCTAGTGAAGTTGAGGTGTGTTGTCCACAAGTTTCTCATTTGTCATTGGTTGATGGCTACATCTAAGACCGGTAACTGGTGCAGAGGCGAGTATTATCAACATAAGTTAAATGTTTCTATTTCTAACCTTTTTCTTGTGCTTTAGTAACTTCAGTTTGTATATCAGAGAGTCAATCAATTCATTGACTATTGAAATTTACTAAATTATTTAACCTGTTGACTGAAATACCAAGCCCTCGATTCTTGCTCTCACACCTAGTGTTAGATACAGCATCATTGTGCTTATTCAATTTTTGTATTAAATAGACATAAATGTTGTTTAGTCTTAAAAGATCATCCACTTTTGAGTAGCACATATTATATTAATTGTGAACATTTTTGAAGTCCCCATAATTATTCATTTTGGAAAAACTATGTAATGCTAATTGTGTAGATCCATTTGTAAAATGGATAATATTTTGAAACATATTAATGTGCTTTTTCAGTATTTTTCCTCATAAGGGGTCTTTCAACTAGTTTACCTGAGGCATCCCTGCCTCTGGGAAATTAAGATATTTAGGTAATATTAAGCTTTTGGTATGCAACATAGGATTGTACAGCAAGTTAATATTCTTACAAGCCAGACTATTGTCTTGAGGAAGGATTTTCTAATTTTTTTTGGTTCCCTCAGTTGCCATATTAACAACAGAATTTCTTGCACCATGTCATCAATAAGCTATATTAACAGTCAAGCTGGAGGTCTCAGCCTTTGCCTCTCATGGGGCTCAGATGGAACTGGAAGGAGACTATGATAAAAAAGATATAGATGAAAAGCTGCCTCTTGCTCACCTTTAAATGCTATGAGATGAGTAAGAGAAAAGGTCCGGGAGCAGAGACATGTAGATGTCTGCTCAGATTTTCACTTATTTGGAATTGGTCTGGAGAGGGACATGTATATTAGTGAGGATACTATAGGGATAGCAGAGGACACCTGCTTCCCACATTATCTAACAGACTGCCCTGTACTGATCTAGATCGCATTTACAGTCAAATAAATTTGATGGTCTCCAGCATGATTCATCACTCAGATCCTGGTGGTTAGTTTTCCCAGCCTGTTCTTGCTTTCCTTGTGGTGTAGAAAAGAGTCTAATTTGAAAGCTTTCCAGAGGGGTTTTGTGCAGTGGGGAAAGGTGGCTTCTCAGCAAGGGCTGCTGAATGGACAGCCTGAGCTGGGGCTCAGTGGTGTTTCAGGCAGACCTCCTATAGGCCTGTGGGAGAAGCTTAGGTGCACTCAGGATAGCCAGGAGCCATACTAGGAGCATCACTTGAGCCAAGAATATCAAAACGTTAAAAAAACAACAAACAAAAAAAACAAAAAAAACTTCAAAGTTCCTGTGCTTCTGTCCTGGAGGTCCACAGGACCCCAAGGAATGAGATAGCCAAGGGCATCACCCAAGGGTCAGAGGATGAAAGATAGCATGAGGACCTTATAGTTCCTCAGCACCACGAGGTCAAATAAGAAGTTCCCCATATCTCTTCACTCATATACCCATTCACCACTTGCAGAGCAAAGAAGAGGGAAGGTGAGATTATCTAAGAAAAAGAACATTTTTATCTCATAGAGACTAAGCACTACCTAAACGGATTATTTTACTCATTGCATTTTATTAAGCTTTAAACAATTGGCTACTTAGTTCATTTTTTTACCCACTTAGTTAGCAGAGAAGTGGGTATGAAGAATCAAAAGGAAGATCACGGTAGTTAGCACAAAATGAAGACATTACTATTTGCTCTGCAATTCCAAAATGCAGTGTGATTTAATAGTATCTACTCTGATATAGTCATATTCTTCAGCACATCAAGTCTCTTAATGGTTAAATATGGGGACCTCAATCTGGCCTTTACCAGATTCTCTTCATTCTACCTCTGCAGTATTTCTTTTCCTTCCTTCCTTTCAACCGGGTCCCTCTCTCTTCCCCAGGCTGGAGGGCAATAATGTGGCATGCAATCATAGCTCACCACAGTCTCAACCACTTGGGCTCAAGTGATCCTCCCACCTCAGCCTCCCAAAGTCCTGGGATTATAGTCATGAGCCACTGTGCCCAGCCCTCTGCAATATTTCTAAACTCTCTTTGTCATAGTTATCCTGCTATTGCCCTAGTCCAGACCTTTCAGCCTCACTTGGACTAAATCTTTTACACTGTGTCTTCAGTTCATGGCTTGCCACTCCAGTCCATCTACATTTTTTTTTTCTGCCATGTGGATTTTACTGAACACCTCACCCCTTGCCATTTCACTGCTCCAAAATCTTCTTGCCTAAATAACAAATTCCACATTCTTTAGACTGGAATTTGAAATTTTCTTGGATAGAGCTTTAATCCACCAACGGGTCTTTTTAGGATCTTTGGAAGAGCATACACATCCTCCCTTTGTGTCTTTGTTTGTATTGGCCCTACTTCTTGGAAAGTCCTTCCTTTCCCATCTGTATAGGCTCCTAAACTCTGCAAATTCAAGCTTTAGAACAAACCTACCTCTTCCAAAAAGTTTTTCCTGACCCATTCAGGTAAAGAGCATTTTTACTACCTCCTCTCAGCATCATTTTCATGGTCCTTATCGGGAGAGTCTTATCTGTTCTATGAGACTATATATATATTTTTTACAGTGCCTTGCTCATGATGGTTATTGAATATATTTTTAAAAATTTGGGTAAAGGGAGGCTATATATACATTAGACTGTAATGCTTAATTAGTAATGTTAAACAGATGTGTATTATTTACTCTATATGGTCACTGAATTATTTTTAAGAGATACAAATTAAATAAAAATAATTTCTTATGCCATGTAACACATCCATAAATGTTGTTGCTGATAAGTTAAACAGGAATGTGTGAAAAGCCATTGTAAACTATAACAGTTGGAGCCTATCTCAAGGCCTATAAATACCTAAAGAGGACTCTTGCAAACTGAAGGATGGTTTTAATAGAACAAACTGTTCCATTTAGATTACATGAACACACAGTTTTAAAAACACAAAATTAGTATCTTGTTTATAGTTCTCTACCCACTGGATTTTAGCAGCTTCTTTATGTTTTCAAACCACTTGAAAAGAAACAAATGAAAGCTTACATAACATGAATGAAGATTTTTGAGCCATTTTTTTTTCTGAATAGAAAATTTTTCTTCTTCTGAAACATCATGAGTAATTTATTCTGATGATGAACATGTTTTCAACATAATTGATGTCCTATAATTTCAGAGTGGAGAAGCAATATTGGATTTCACATATTAAAATAGTTTGATTTTCCATCTCTGAAATGTATTTGAAATGTGGACATTCGCATTGATTTTTGTCTTCAGTCTATATTCCAAGAACACTGTATATTTTGGAGACCAATAGTGTTTTGTTTCTTTTTAATTCTTGTCTTTATGGAGTAGCAAAATTGAGATAAGAAAGTGGAATATTTAAGCATCCTTGTAAACGTTGAAAGTAGTCAACGAACTGAATAAAATCCCTTAGATGCTTGAGATCTTTCTTAGACTCAATTCTTGTGTGTTAGGAAAATCTTTAGTATTGGGGACCTACTTATGGAGAGGAAAATAGTTCTTCCCTTTCTAGTCTTCCCTACCTCTCATTTTGCTTTCAAACAAGGGTTTGTAAAAATGAAATTTGGTTCAAGAATCTAATTTGAGAATTATGCGATGAATACAAAAAGGAAATATCTCTATTTTGAATGAAGTTAACCTTATTCAGAGACATGTATCAGAGACATAATAGAGGGCACCGATTTTAATCAATATCTCAAGATGAACCAGATCAAGACTGATGTCACACTTTAGCAGACTAAACAACAGGAAAATGGCCTGTTCTGAAAAGCGTGTGCACGTGAGAGTTTTTAAAGACTGATTGGGAAACTGGGCTATCATGATGTGCATTCAGTCAGAACCAAGCAGGCATTTCCCTTGCCTTTCGTGCTTGAATGGAAGGAGAGACAGGGACGAGTGCCACTTCAGGAGGCCTCTATCTTTCTCTCCTCTTTGGCATGCACTGATTGACAGTCCCTCACATCTTGTTTCCCTTCACTCGGTTTGCATACACAGGGTGACTGTTTCTTGGGTTACATGAGTCAGTATATTTATTTGGTAGAGTTGATGAGCCTTGACCCATAAAAACTGTATTGGAATAATACAAAACACAATCATTTTCAAATGCAGTAATTTTACAGCCTATTAAAAAACTCTTTAGAGAAATCATTATGCATTTTATTAATCTAAAAAATTCAATGTGTTCATATGAATGCATGTTCCCTCTTCTATTGTTGTTGTTGTTCTGTTAAGTTTCCATCTTATGAAACTGGCCCACTAGCCAAGGATAGATTTGCAAAACAAATAGTGTAGACTGATAGTCTATGGTGTATTTATTACATGATTAGTTTAGATATCTTTTTTTCTTCCCTAGTGTAGCATTTTGATAATTAGTTGCTTGCTGTCTGAAATTTAGATTCTAATTCACTCTTTAAATCTAGCTAGGAGGAAATTTAAGTTAAAATGATAAGCATTGTGTCTCATATACACTAATTAAATTGTCTTTTTAAAAGATGACTTGCATGTATATCTCTTTAACATGTTTCATTGAAACTGTTGCAGTGGTATGTAATTTTAATGTAAAACAACCCTCTTTGCAGGGAATTGAGCCTGGTGCTGGATCTTTAAATTTTCAGTGTCTGTTGTCATAGTAACCAGAACTGACTCTGGTACCCACTGTGTTCAACATAAATTAATTTAAAGACACAGCGTTTGAAACAGTTTAGTCAATTTTAAGTAGGTAACTGGCTAAGCCTCAGATTTCAATGCTGTTTTTTATTTAAAATGTCATTAAATGTGTTCCTTTTATGTTAACTATGCTTATTTGTAGGATTCAGTACCTCAAATGTGATTTAAGATAAATGTGGAAAAACTGGTTCCTGAACTGCTTGTGAGATGTACACTTCTAATGATGTAAAAGGTATTTCCTTTTTAAAAACACAGGAATGTTACTGCTTGTCCTGCCCAAATACCCTGGTATTATCTGAATATATAGTCTTGATGCTACCTAAATAAATCTTCATTTTTTATGTATTAATCAAAGATCCCTCAGGCCCGGTACTGTGATCATCTTTCTAGGAGGAGGAAGCTGGTTATCTTCTAGCACTTTTTATGCCTGATACACCCATCCCTGTTACCTTGAGGAGGTATGGATTTTCTTATTAAATAATTTGAATGAGGTTTAAAATATTTTTTCATGTAACCTCTGGGGCTTTTGGTTTTCCAGGTAGAAACAGTGAAAAAACCAAGGAGAAAGAGAGAGACAGAGATCTAGAGACAGTTATTTCGGTGAGGTTCAAACTCATCCTGCTTTTCTTTTTTGACCTAGACAATTTTTACAGCTATTCCTACTGTATTTGATCAGTGAATATTTTATTTTGCACACTCTGTTACCATTAAGGCAAATATATAGACTACACATTGTCATAGATGAAGCTTAAGGAAGAGAGTAGTGATGCTTTCACAATATTATGAAATTAATATTTTTATTATAGAAAATATTTTCCATATTTTTTGTAGTTCTATTTTTTCCAATTATAGATATTATACCTTGTTTCTGAGGAATAACTTTGTTTTTCACAGTGCTGTTCAGCTTTATGTTATGCTTTTCTGATCACGGGAAATATCATGGCTACTATTCAGAAAATAAAATACACAGCTAAAAATTTCTTCTCTTTTTAGAAAATGTGCGGTTTTCTCTGAAATGGCTCCATTTCCTCTAAACCATCAAATGCCAACTTGAAGTCATTTGAACCATAATCCTTCACTTTTGGATTTAAATGATAGACTAGCATGTAGGATTTCAGGAGCACTGCCTTCATATTTCTTCTGAAATTAGAAAGAACCCTATACATTAAATATTTAGAATTCTAGTTACACACATAAAACTCAGCTGCTACATCAGCCTAAGGTTTATGCGCATGAGTTGTTTTTTATCTTGCTATATTGATAGCAACCAGAACAAGACATTTAAGAAAAGACAGAAGTCTGTTGTAGCCCTTGTGTGACTCATTGATGCCCACCAGATAGTGTCATTAATAAAACAGCAGAGACAACACATCTGAAATTCATTGCTCCTGAGGGAATTGTTCTGCGATATATATATCACCCATACTCACATATATATGTAGACAGAGAGAGAGAGTGTGTCAAAATGGAGAAGTTTAAAAACTTTCTTTGTTTGAATTAAATCCCCTGAACATCTGTCTCTAAATGAGTATGCCATCAATCATTATGCTAAATCTTCTTTTCTGATTACCATAAATAAATTTGTAAATTTATCACTAGATTGACTCGAGAATGTGTTTTGAAAAGAAGAGTGAGAATTCCTTCAATAATAAACACATGCCTGGGAATTAAAAATAATCATAATTTAGTGTGATCATTTGATCCATAATTCAATGCTTGATATGAATGAAATCTGATACAGTTTATAATGGTCCACAGGAGGTGACAATTAAAGTTGGAGAAAAGAATCTACTAGGAAATTTCAGGGCTGAAAATTACTCTCAATTTCATCCTGAGAAACTTACATTTGATATGGTGGCAGAGATTCAGAGTTGGGGAAAAAGAGGAGTCACTTTTATAAAGCAATATCATAAGGTTCATGACCATAGCTGTCCCCTTCCCCAGTAACAGCATCCTGTGATAATGAGCTTTGTAAATGCAAGGGACTTCAAGACTCATATGACCATTAAAGTTATCCTGAAATGGATTTATAAATTACAATTCTGGCCAAGGTGGGTGAATCACGAGGTCAGGAGATCGAGACCATACTGGCCAACATGGTGAAACCCCGTCTCCACGAAAAATACAAAAAAATTAGCCAGGCATGGTGGCACAAGCCTGTGGTCTCAGCTACTAGGGAGACTGAGGCAGAAGAATGGCGTGAACCTGGGAAGCGGAGCTTGCAATGAGCCGAGATCGTGCCACTGCACTCCAGCCTGGGTGACAGAGTCAAACTCCATCTTAATAATAATAATAATAATAACAGTAATATAATAAAACAAAAAAATTACAGCTCTGTTCATATTGCATAGTCATAAATAAAACAAAATATTGAGGCGGGCGGATCACGAGGTCAGGAGATGGAGACCATCCTGGCTAACATGGTGAAGCCCCTTCTCTACTAAAAATACAAAAAACTAGCCGGGCGAGGTGGCGGCGCCTGTAATCCCAGCTACTCGGGAGGCTGAGGCAGGAGAATGGCGGGAACCCGGGAGGCGGAGCTTGCAGTGAGCTGAGATCCGGCCACTGCACTCCAGCCTG
>NW_012107164.1:427762-438493 GCF_000951045.1 Mandrillus leucophaeus
GGGAACCCGGGAGGCGGAGCTTGCAGTGAGCTGAGATCCGGCCACTGCACTCCAGCCTGGGCGACAGAGCGAGACTCCGTCTCAAAAAAAGAAAAGAATTATTTTACTTCCCCTCATTCTTCCCACCCCCCTCCACCTTTGTGCTAGTAATCTTTGACAGTCCCTCTGTCTAGAGAGACAGCAGAATTTGCTGAAAAAGGAGTACAAAGGCAGATAATAGTGATATGGTCTGGCTCTATGTCCCCACCCAAATCTCATCTTGAATTGTAATCTGAGTTGTAATTCCCATGTGTTGGGGGAGGGACCTCATGGGAGGTGATTAGATCATGGAGGCAGCCCCACCATGCTGTTCTCATGACACTGAGTGAGTTCTCATGAGAGCTGATGGTTTTATCAGGGGATTTCCCTGCTTCCCTCTGCACTTCTGCTTCCTGCTGTGGTGTGAAGAAGGACATGTTTGCATCTTCTTCCACCATGATTGTAAGTTTCCTGAGGCCTCCTCAACCATGCAGAAGTGGAGGTCAATTAAACCTCTTTCCTTTATAAATTACCCAGACTTGGGTATGTCTTTACTATTAATAGTAGCTTGAGAATGAACCAATACAGTCAGATTCTTCCTTGCTAAATAAGATTATAAAGTAACACAATAGCCAGTCAACTGTCTTAAGATAGGATTTCCCAATGTCCTCTATCCTCCTTTTGCTTTTAGTAGCTCAGGTGTTAAACTTGCAACATTCTTTTGTAGAATAGAGGAGTTTCCCCTTCTGCCTTTGACAATGAAGCCACAGAATAAATCTTAACGACAGAAAGGAGAGGAGAAGAGATACAGGATATAAACATATTATTTCTTGGCCTGGTAATTTTGTTAGAGATCACAGAGAAAACAGGACAGATTTCCTTTCTCCATACTAGTTATAGAGTACCTGTGGTATTAAGAGTGAAAGCAGTAGGAAGGGATGGCGGGCAAAGAGAAGGTATTGTCTTATTCCCCATTTGTGATTCTGAAAAGTGGTCACCCCTCTGGTTGCAACTGTATCATTTTCTAGGCCAGGCCATGCCAATGAGACTGCTCAGTGCTCAGGAAGGAGGCTGTGAAGTTTAGGATTTCAGTGTAGCATGAAAACAAGTTGAGCCAGATATCTGTCATAGCAGCAGAAGCAGATGTCAAACCAATGGAACTATGGACTGAAAGAAGGGTCAGTAGGAGTGGGAATTGAGATGAAGTCTAGCCAGCCTCTGTTCTGCCCATAACAGACTTGAGTTCCAGTACACAGAAGCTTTAGTTGTGAGTGCCAAAAGAGTTAGCTGCTTTCAGGAAGACAAGGGCTGTCATCCTAAAAATCTGAGTACCCTGGTCCTTTCTGCCATGAGGTTAACCAACTGCTCTCAGCATACATCTTGGCATACTGCTCTCCCAAGTTAATGAGAGGCTCTGCTCATTACTGTTTTTCAGTCATGCCTCCCTTTGTGCTTCAGTATGCGTAATTTATTTTGAATATCTTCAAGTTTACTAATGTTTTCTTGTATCCAATCCAGTATGAATCTTATTCAATGTATATATTTTTTACTTTGGATATATATTTTTTCAGTTTTAAACTTCTTATTTGTTCATTTTTTAACAGTTTTCACATATGTCCTGAAATTTCCTAATCTCATTATATTCAACTTTTCCTTCAGATTCTCTTGCTTTTTTGTTAGGGTTACCTTAAAGTTGTCTATTAATACTAAGATCTGGTTTGTTTTAGTATATTAACTATTCTTTCTCTCTTGACTGCGGGTCATATATTTCTCTAATTGTTCATATGTCTAGTCATTTTTGATTACATACTGGATATTGTATTGATACAATAGAGACTCTGGATTCAATTGTTTTTTTCTGTCAGGCAGTTAAGTTGTTCAATCACTTAGTCTCGGGTTGTAGTCTTTAATCCTAAAGTGTGGTTCTTCTGGGATTTTTTTTCTTTTTTCTTTTTGAGATGGAGTCTCACCCTGTCACCCAGGCTGGAGAGCAGTGGCATGATCTTGGCTCACTGCAACCTCTACCTCCCGAGTTCAGGCGATTTTTGTGCCTAAACCTCCCCAGTAGCTGGGACTACAGCCGCGTGCCACCACGCCTGGCTAATTTTTTGTAATTTTAGTAGAGACGGGTTTCACTGTGTGTTAGCCCGGATGGTCTTGATCTCCTAACCTTGTGATCTGCCTGCCTCGGCCTCCCAAAGTGCTGGGACTACAGGCGTGAGCCACCACACCCAGCCTCTTCTGGGATTTTAATATAAATCCTGATGTACTTCATAAGCCAGTCAAACTTGATATAACTCTAATTCCCAAATCTTGAGTCTCCTATAGTGTGCATCCACTAAAGTCAATGTTTACTGCTGCCTTCCTGCAAGCTCCTTGGGGTCTCACCCTTAATGTTGGCAGTTTAGTTTGAATGGGGGTTATACATAGATTTTGGGGTTTTCCTTTCTGTAATGCCCTCCTTTCCAGAATTTCTGCCTCTCAATATCCAGCCACTCGGGCAGCCCCCAGATCTCTCATCTGATTTTTCCAGTAATAATGTATTGTTTGAGTTCTAGCTATCCTGAGCTGTATGTATCAAGGGAAAGGCATATAAGTGTTTATCTCCATCAGTGGAGTTTCCTTCTACCAAAGACTGATTCCCCTTTAGTTAATGACAATTTTGTCACTGTTTAGTGGCTTCGAATAGTAGTTTTTTTTTCCACTCAACTTTCTAATTGTTATCAGCAGGAGGGTTAGTCTGATATAAGCTACTTTGCCTTTATTGAAAGCCAGAATTCCTAAAGTGAAAATGTGCTTCAGTATGTAGACCAAGAATGGTAGGTGATAAGGTTCAAAATACAAAAACAAACAAACAAACAAAAAAGCTTAATCGTGTATGGCTTCTTAAGCCTTGACAAAGAGGTTGATGTTTGTTCTAAGCATTGTACAGGTATTTCCAGGAAATTTTAAGCAAAGGAGTGCTTCAACCTTATTTATAAATACAGTGGTAATTCTACATGAAAATATGCTAAATGATAATATTGGTAGTTCTACATGGAAATGGTAAATAATAGTACTAGATAGTGTTTATTAATAATACAGTGTATGTCAGGCAATAAGAGGTGAGATAACATAAAACTGTATAGTGGGAGATAATACCGACGATTTACACAAGCAACAATACTCACCACCTGACTTGTTAGGAAATAAAAAATAAATAATTATGGCTTTAAAAATTGGGATTGTTTTGATATCTGAGGATGAATCCTTTATTCACTCATTTATTGAATACTGTCTAGCTACTGTTCTTGATACTAAGGATACAATAGCGAATAAATACATTCTCTGGAGAAATGTAAGACAAAG
This sequence comes from Mandrillus leucophaeus, assembly GCF_000951045.1. Classification (NCBI taxonomy): domain Eukaryota; kingdom Metazoa; phylum Chordata; class Mammalia; order Primates; family Cercopithecidae; genus Mandrillus; species Mandrillus leucophaeus. The sequence goes on from NW_012107164.1 coordinate 431,129, forward strand.
CTATGTAGTTTTGACATTTTGTCTTTGACAACTCCAAATACAGTCAGAGTCTTACCTTCTCAGTGAGATCTGGTAATTGAACATTTCTTTAGCTTCTTTTACTAGAGATCAAATTTGAATCGCAAGTTACAGAAAAAAAAATACATAATAAAAAACTCTTCAAATCATGGATAAGGCATGATAATAACAATTCCTTTTAACATAAGTTCCAATTTGACTAAATTAATTACCATTTTTATATTACCAAGATTATTTCTGACAGAAGAACATGGACTGGTCTACATTTCTCCTGGCAAAATGATGAGGTAGGGTTGTAGTTTATCTGTAAATGTTTTAGTTCTCACTTAGGAGGCTATAAAAATGATTTAAATTAGGAAGAAATTCTCCTGTCAGTTGCAGAAGGAAAACCATGAGCCTCCTAAGGAAAATCTCTGAGTGTGTGTGTGTGTGTGTGTGTGTGTGTGTGTGTGTGTGTGTATGCAAGTGTGGCCAGCTCAAAAGCCATCAGCCAAATAATAAAACTAAAAGAAATATTTACAGATCCATTGCGTGCAACTCTGTTCTCTTGGTTTGTCAGGGAATCATACTTAACTTTCTTATTTCAGGGCTTTTGGCTCAATTCTGAGTAAACAGTGCACATCCATGTGGGAGCAATGAGGAGGAACTGTAGCATCTGGTATGGCTTTAAAAATAACTTCCTACTTATGTAACTGAGACTTTACCAAAGATCAATGAGCTTTTTCAGGTCTGAGACCTAAGGTTGGATGGCATGAAATAGTTCCTTTGGAAGCTGTTGATTCATGTAGCAGTGTTATTTTGAAAGAAAAACATTCCTACCCAAGAAGCAGATGTTAACAGACCATAGCCCTAGAGTCATAACTCTAGGTTATTGAGATCTAAGTTTTTGTTCTCAGCTTCATTTACAATCATTAAGAGCCTTTTACTTCTAGTTACTTCTTTATTGATCTCATACCACACATTTCTTCTAGTCTGTACAAAATGTCAACTTAAGTGAAGTAGGCAAATCTGCATTCACAATCAAGCAAGCCTGCTTCATTACAACACAAAATGGTGCTTATTGGCTCATTGTTTCTTGATGACAATGTTATTCATGATGTTGCTTGCTTCCAAGACAAAAACCACTTTATTGCATTAGTAGCAAAGCCCTGTGATGCCTTTGGAATATGATATTGTAGAACTGTCTTTAGCTTCTCAGCTCTGGGGAGTTGTAGAACATGTTGAAATCAGAACTAATTTGTGGTCCATCTGAAAAAATATTCATCTGGGTTCTCTTTTAAACTTCCTTTGTAAGATGTTTTTCTTCAATGACAAATGCATCTTTAAGTAGAAAGTACTTTCTGAAGAATTCTGAACTTTGACATTTTATAATAAATGTCCCACCATCTCTGGTAAGTAGGAGCCCAATAAATATTAAACCAGTGTATAATAATAGGTCCTAATTATAGGTCCTATGCAATATTTTTGGGGGGATGAATAGGATTAACAAGTGGGTTTCCAAACTAATTTATTGACACATCATAAGACATTTCTATGACTTATACATTTTTCCTGTGTTCCCCTTTCCTATTCTTTATTTTCTACAGCATATGAAATTGCTACTCCTGTAAAATGAGTCTGAGATTCAGGGGACACTGAAATACTGGAAGTGATGTATATTTTAGAAGGAAAGTTTGTGTAGGTCTACCTTCACATGTCATCAAAAAGATAGAAAAAAAATAAAAAGAGGAAGACCACATGTCTTGAAGGCTGTAGTGATATCCAGCATATGTTTATGGATATATTTATGGTTTGTCATCCTGTCGTCTGATCATTAGCTGTTGATTTAGCTGTTGTGGTTGTTTTTTTTAAAACATTGAACTCTAGGAAAATAATTTGTGTATCCTGATTGACTATCTTTGCCTTATTTGTATGAATTATGCAAATTTTAGTCATTCCTATATCCCAAATAATGAAATTATTGTGCTAATAAAAACAGACTGCATATGCTTAGGCCATAGACTCTACCTTCATGTGCTATAAGAAATCTCATTGCTTTTCTCAATCGATTTAATGTAACAAAATGTTTTTTCATGGAAAAGGAAATAAACACTGAAAGATTTTAGAGAAGCATTATGCAAAGTAGAAAAGAATGGAGCAAACACTCAAGAAAAGAGATTTGATGAAAGACCGAGTGGAGCAGATTTGGAAAACTTCTACCTCTAAAAGACTTGAATTTATATATATACATATCAATATTTCAATAAACATTGAATAATATTAATTTACCTTTTTGTTACTTATTATGCCCCAAATGTGTATTCTCCAGGTGACTGGTTGTGCCAAATATTGTTTGATTTGGTGGATTCCCTCCACATTCTTTTAGAAACTTGATAGAGACAAAATAATAAGATGTGTCTGTTAGTATCTATGAAGCTGATTACGAGATTATTGTAATGGAGATTAACTTTTAGAATATGACTAGCAATAACTTTGTCATTAAATTGCATGTAAGAACTGAAATTCTCCATGGTGACCCAATTTCAATCTTTGTATGGTCTTCCCTTCACTCAGAGTGTATTGTTTTCTTGCTTCGTCTTTCCCATGATTATCCGATGCCTACTCTCAAAGAAGCCCTCCAAATCTTTGATATCAATAGTCAACATTCCTGAGGTTGCAGGCCTCCTGTGTTATTTTGAATACATTGCTTCCACTTTGTGCCTTTACGGAAAGAAAAATTTAGAAACATGGTGAGTTCTTTCTTGGCATCTTATTATTTTCATATTTTCTCTTTCTGTAAAAAATTTTTCATCCCAGCAAATGAAATGCAATACAGTTTTCAAAGTCAAACAAAACCTAGCATATTCACATATGGTATTTCCTTTCTAAATATTTATTGTATCCTTTAACTTGGCATTCTGGTTGTGTCAGTGTTGAGACTCATCAATATTATTTGTGTGTGATTTGACAAAACCCATTTCCTTAGCTCCTATCCCAGAGATAATTTTTGTTTTGTTTTTCTGTGTGCTCTGAACGGGCAAAGCCTTCTTAGCTGTCATATAATCTTTAGGGATGCTATTGTGCTCTTGGGAGAAATATTCCTTTGTTCAAAGAAATGATCTGTCAGGGTAGGCTAGACTCAGCAGCAAACCCTGGTAGTGTTTGACCTGTTACATCAAGGACCTTAGCAGCACTTGTATGATTGGGAAGGAGAATAAGGGGATGTGAAATAATTGTATTATCAGGATCTCTAGCCCCTCTGCTCCTGTGCTAAAAAGATAGCTCCAGGAGTAAGTAATAGTGAGGAGAAATGCCTTTAAAGTAGTTTCTCACACTTAGCAAATTTCATGAACTCCCAAAAAGGCATAAGAAGACAAAAGGCTGAGTGGTATGTTCTTCTCACCAATATGGATGATTAAATGGCTGAGTTGGGGGACAAACTCTTACCTTACGTGGACCATATAAATAAAGGAAAGGAAGGAAGTCATTTGGCTGTAATGTTTTAAGAGAATAGTTATACTTAAAACACCTCCAATGTATCCCATTTTTCTGGATCCTTTTCAGACAAGCAAATGCTGAGGGAATTCATGACCACCAGATGAGCCTTATAAGAGCTCCTGAAGGACGCACTAAATATGGAAAGAAAAGACCATGACCAGCCACTACAGAAACACACTTAAGTACACAAACCAGTGACACTATAAAGCAACCACATAAGCAAGTCTGCAAAATAACCAACTAACATCGTGTTGGTAAGATCATAATCTACAAATATCAATATTAACCTTAAATGTAAATAGGCTAAATGCCTCAATTAAAAGACACAGAATGGCAAGCTGGATAAAGAACCAAGACCCATTGCTACACTGTCTTCAAGAGACCCATCTCACATACAAAGACACATATAGACTCAAAATAAGGAGATGGAGGAAGATTTACCAAGCAAATGGAAAATGGAAAAAAGCAGGAGTTGCAATCCTAGTTTCTGACAAAACAGACTTTAAACCAACAAAGATCAAAAAAGCAAAGAAGGGCGTTACACAATGGTAAAGCATTCAATTCAATAAGAAGACCTAATCTATCCGAAATATATATACACCCAACACAGGAATACCTGGATTCAAAAAGCAAGTTCTTAGAGACTTTCAAAGAGACTTAGACTCCTACACAATAATAGTGGGAGACTTTAACATCCCACTGACAGATCGTGAAGACAGAAAATTAACAAAGATACTCAGGACCTGAATTCAGCTCTAGATCAAATGGACCTGATAGACATGCACAAAACTCTCCACCCGAAAACAACAGAAAGTACTTCTGTATTAGTCCATTCTCATGCTGGTATAAAGAACTTCCTGAGACTCAGTAATTTACAAAGGAAAGAAGTTTAATTTACTCACAAGCCTATAGGGCTTGGGGGGGCCTCAGAAAACTTACAATCATGGCAGAAGGGGAAGCAAACACATCCTTCTTCACATGTCAGCAGGAACAAGAGTGAGTGAAGTGGGGAAACTCCTTGTAAAACCATCCGATGTTGTCAGAACTCAGTCACAGTCATGAGAACAGCATGAGGATAACCACCCCCATGATTCAATTACCTCTCACGAGGTCCCTCCCATGACACATGGGGATTACCGCAACTACAATTCAAGATGAGATTTGCATGGGGACACAGCCAAAACATACCAGTAGCTCATTGCTGCAGGCTCTTATTCTAAAATTGATCACATAATGAGAAGTAAAAGACTCCTCAGCAAATGCAAAATAACTGAAATAATAATAAACAGTCTCTCAGACCACAGTGTAAGTGTAATCAAATTAGAACTCAAGACTAAGACATTCACTCAACACCATACAATTACATGGAAATTGAATAACCTGCTCCTGAATGACTTTTGGATAAATAAGAAAATTAAGGTAGAAATCAAGAAGTTCTTTGAAACTATTGAGAACAAAGATACAACATACCAGAATCTCTGGAACATAGCTAAGGCAGTGTTAAGAGGGAAATTTATAGCACTAAAGACCCGCATCAAAAAGTTAGAAAGATCTCAAGTTAGCAACCTAATGTCACAATTAAAAGAACTGGAGAATCAAGAGCAAACACATTCAAAAGCTAGCAGAAGGCAAGAAATAACTAAGATCAGAGCAGAACTGAAGGAGATAAAGACAAGAAAAAACACCCTCCAAAAATCAATGAATCCAGGAGCTGGGTATTTGAAAAAATTAATAAAATAGATTGCTAGATAGATTAATAAAGAAGAAAAGAGAGAAGATTCAAATAAACACAATCAGAAATAACAAGGAAGATATCACCACTGACCCCACAGAAATACAAATAACAGAGAATATTACAAACACCTCTATGTACATAAACGAGAAAATCTACGAGAAATGGGTAGATTCCTGACACATACACCCTTTCAAGACTAAACCAGGAAGAAATTGAATCCCTGCAGCAAACCACCATGGCACGTGTATACCTACGTAACTAATCTGTATGTTCTGCACATGTGCCCCAGAACGTAAAGTATAATAAAAAAAGAAAAAAAAAGAAATTGAATCCCTGAACAGACCAGTAACAAGTGCCGAAATTGAGGCAGTAATAAATAGCCTACCAACCAAAAAAAGCCCAGGATCAGACAGATTCACAGCTGAATTTGAGCAGATGTACAAAAAAGAGCTGGTACCATTCCTACAGACACTATTCCAAAAAATTGAGGAGGAGGGACTCCTCTCCAACTCCTTCTATGAGGCCAGTATCATCCTGATATTAAAACCTGGCAGAGATACAACAAAAAAAGAAAACTTCAAGCCAATACCCTTGATGAACGTTGATGCAAAAATCCTTAACTATATACTGGCAAACTAAATCCAGCAGCATGTCAAAAATCTTATCCATCACAATCAAGTAGGCGTCATCCCTGGGACGCAAGATTGGTTCAACATATGCAAATCAACAAATATGATTCATCACATAAACAGAACTAAAGACAAAAACCACACGATTATCTCAATAGATGCAGAAATGGCTTTTCATAAAATTCGGTATTGCTTCATGTTAAAAACTCTCAATAAACTAGGTATTGGAGGAACATACCTCAAAATAATTAGAACCACATGTAATAAACCCACAGCCAACGTCATAGTGAATGGGCAAAAGCTGGAAACATTCCCCTGGGAAACCAGCACAAGACAAGGATGCCCTCTCTCACAACTCCTGTTCATCATAGCATTGGAAGTTCTGGCCAGGGCAATCAGGCAAGAGAAAGAAATAAAGGGTATTATTTTTGAATTGGAATAATTACCTTTACCTCTTTTTACAAAGTGTTAAGGCTGAAGTATTTTTAGCATCTCAGGACAGTTACTCTCATCATATATCAAACTAAATCTCCTAGAAGTAATCTATCCACATCCATATCAATTCAATCTCAGAATGACTGTCTCAATGAGTACTCTGTACCCAAATCCTCTGCTAGAATAAATCCTCTCCCTGTGACAGGAACAGTCCAAAAAGGAAGCTGGGAGTCAGCCCATCACGAGGTTGCTTGATCAGAATCACATGATGAGAAACTCCATATATCCTCCTGATATTCTGAATGACCTGTTGGGTGAGATTCTCCCTTTTCCCCAATTCCTCTTTCCTCCCACACTGAGAGTTCTAGCCTTACAGATGAGAATATGTTAGATTCCTTGTGGATGCTGGGGAAGGGAAAAGGTAATTAAATACTGAATTTGAGCCTGATGAGGTAAGATTATGTTCATAGATCCCATTTGCTGAAGGTTTTTGTCAAGTCAGTTTCTCTCTTTTCCTTAGCCCATGTATTTTGCTCTTGTGAGCAACTTGGGGAGACAGTTAAAAGGTTGAGCATGAATGGCTCCTCCTTGCTGAAAAGATGTCTATATGCCTTATCAACTGTGGGTAAGCCAGATCATCTTGCCATACATAAAACACACATGAGTCATCAACACCTTATCCAGGAAGACACAATTACAGTTTGATCCATTCTGTAAAAATTCTTCAGGATACAGAGAGGACACGTCAACTAGAGGTTAAGTATGTTTGCCTGAAATCAATAATTAAAATTCATTCTCCAAATTGACCTTTTTATGCTAACTCAATATTTGAAATTTGGGTACTGACAAGCTAATATTCTGCTTAAACAATGCCCAGAAAATGGTTACTTGATTTAAGTGTATTATTATTAAAATAATTAAAATTCTACCTTTTGTAAGGTAATAACTTTTCTTTTTTTTTTTTTTTTTTTTTTTTTGAGGCGGAGTCTGGCTCTCTTGCCCAGGCTGGAGTGCAGTGGCCAGATCTCAGCTCACTGCAAGCTCCGCCTCCTGGGTTCACGCCATTCTCCT
>NW_012107164.1:442638-448016 GCF_000951045.1 Mandrillus leucophaeus
GCAGCTATTGATTGGAGATAAGTAGTGTCTGCCTCTTCACAGGAGCATGTGCTCTCTTCATGGGCAGTGAGAAAACTTGGTGGGTTTTAAGTAGATTGGTTATGTGGTGAGCTATGTCATAGGACTCTCCTTGTGGTTTTTCACTATAGTTGAGGAGGAGGAGGCCAGGAGTTGAGAAGGGGTAATTGGATATGACACCACCCAAAGCTAAGTTAATGGAAGAAGGGTACATAATGTGATTCATGTTGGTTAGAGAAAGATACCTTTTTTTTTTTTTTTTTTTTTTTAAAGGCAAAGTTAAACATTCCTCTAGAAGAGGGGATGGGAATTTCATCTATAGATAATGGTAACTATTATTGGTTGGAAATTAACTCTTGCGGGAGAAGATACCTGAATTTTTAAAAAAGATATCACTAAAGAAAAACAGAAAAAATAAAATTAAGCTGCAGTACAAAGTGGACAATCAGACCCAATATTCTTTCTCTCCTCTTCTCAGAACTGGAAATTCCCTGTCTCCCCTTAATCAGCACTGGAAGCAGATGGGAGGAGAATAGCTGTGACTGACTCACACCTTAACCCAGCAAGCCTCAGCATACAAGTGGGAGACCATAAAGTTTTTCAAGACCCCAAAAGAGGCCAAGGGTCTGATAATTGCTGGGAGAAGATCTACTATCCAAGAAGAGAAGAAGAAAAAGATTAAAATCTCCAAGCCCTGGGGATGCAAGAAGAGAATAGCACCGGGGAGAATGAAGAAAGAGTCTATGGGGTGACCCTGCCACTGGAGGGAAATCCGTGTGGAAACGCTGGGAGTCTAGAAAATGAAGCCTTAGTGATCATTTACAAGAATGAGGGTTAGGTAAAATAAGGGATGCAAAGCCACTTGTAGTCTGTTCTAACCTCACTCCACCACTCTATACAATCTGTGTTTTATCATCTGAAACGTTAAGTAAAGACCTGTTTGGGTCTTCTTTGGAATCCCGTACATTTGAGTTCATTAGTCAGAAAAAGGGAAAATACCACCATCCCATCCTGGAATAGCAGTCATGTACACTTTTATAATGAGAGATTGGGCAGCAAAGGAGGCCCCTTGTGGACCTCACCCAGACAGAGAAGGAGGCAGAATGTTTGCTTCCCTATCTTGTCCCCTCCCTAGAGGAACACGACATATCGTTCCCTCCACGGGCTTAAGAGAAGGTGCCGGGGTTACAGATAGATGTATCACAGGCTGTAGAGCACAGGGTCAATTGGGATGTCCATGTACAAGACTAGGGACAGCAGAATCAGTTCAAAGACTTTAAAAATAATTAGGAAAAAAAGGAGGGCCTGACCCAAAGCTTATGAGTGCGGGTAAAGAAGAGATGATGCCATGATATCCCACGTCTCTGGGGCTTTTCTGTACTCCTCTTCCTCTGCATACTGTAATGCCCTCATTCCCGATTTATTCAAAGTCTGTGCTACCTCCACTGTGAAGACTTCCATGAGAAGATTCAGATATTTCTTCTTTTGTGGACACTTTCTACCTTACAAATACGTTAATTTTAATTCAAGGAAGAGTTTTTTGGAACCCTGTTGGCCTGCTCACAGGAATGTAAGTTCCTTAAATCTAGGGCACAGAGTCTTTGAGAACTGCGATCACCTACATCAGCATGACATAGCTATCAGGACTAAGAACAGAGACCACTTGTGTCAACGTGAGTTAGTATTTTTTTCCATGAAACATTTGTCCAAGAAAGATAAGACGGTAAACAATAAATAGTTTGCACTTTTTGCATCAGGTGATTCCTGCAAATCAATTTATCTGAGATAACACTCTGCTTGACTAGGCAAATAGCTCACTTATCAAAAGCAATTTATTCATTAAAACCCTCATCTTGCTCCGATGACCAATATGAAGCTATTATGTCCTGACCCCTGCTGCATCTTAATCCATTTTCTACTTTGAAGGGCCCTTTTACGCTACCTGAGTTAGACCTCCAAATCCCTAAATACCTTGTTTTGTACAACATTGCTAAGACTGTCAAGGGGGTGTTCTCTCTTACTACAGTGAGGGAGGCTATCTGGTCATGATATTTGGAAGTATTCAACATCTTTCGGTCTAAATCCATCCTGAAATATTTATGAAACTCATGGCAGTGCTTAATAAATATTTGTTGAAAGAAGTATTTAAGAGGAAAATCAACCTGATGATGTTGGTAGACAGGAAGGTCAAGGATTCTTCAAAAGTATGAAGTTAACTTGTGCCATTGCTTAAGAGGGCAAAAACACAAGAGCATATTTTCAGTGAGAAGACAGTGATTTCAATTCTAGGTTTATTGTTTGACATTTCTGGGATGTGGAAATAGAGAGGTCTGATACAGATCCTCTATGCTCAGTGACAAAAGGCCCCCAGGAATAAGATTTGTGAGGAAGGTTGGGAACTTGTTTTCTTAATTAGTGGTTCTCAAAGTGTGATCTTCAGGCCAGCAACATCAGCACCACTGGGGACTTTGTGGAAATGCAAATTTTGGGACCCAGGCCACACCTAATTAATTGAAAAGTCTGCGATGGAGTTCAACTACCAGTGTTTTAAGAAGTCCTCCAGGTGATCTGCTGTACCATGAAGTTTGAGGACCACTACCTTAAAAATTAATCAGAACTACCAAGCTCTAATGCTCAATGCTATCCAGACTTCTGGTGATAAACCTACTAAGGCATGCTAACATTGTGTTCTTTGTACAGCCAGGTCCTTCCTAACCTCCCAAGTAGCTGGGACTACAGGCACCCGCCACCTCGCCCGGCTAGTTTTTTGTATTTTTTAGTAGAGACGGGGTTTCACCATGTTAGCCAGGATGGTCTCGATTTCCTGACCTCTCGTGATCCGCCCGTCTCGGCCTCCCAAAGTGCTGGGATTACAGGCTTGAGCCACCGCGCCCGGCGGTAATAACTTTTCAAAACATCACATTGAGCCTCTTTTTAATGATTCAAAATGAAGAAGTTAAATTTAGATAAATATCAAGGATTAATCAATAAAAAAGTTAGAGTAATACTAAAAACTGATATGATCTGCATTTAAAAGAGTTCTGCTCAGTTCAACAAACATTTATTGAATACATATTATATCCTAGGTACTAATGATAAAATGATGAATAAAACATTATTCTTGTCACTTAATCTCAGTGAAGCGATGAGAGAATTGATCTAAACAATAATACATGTAAAAAATAGGCACTAGAATGTGGTAGTGGATGATGCATAGTAGACTTTGGAGACAGACAGAACTTAATTACTTAATTAACAGAGCTCTGAGCTCTTGCTCGTGCTCTAACTCTGTGTTTTTACATAAGCTACTTCATTCTTCCCTACCTTTGTTTTATCATTTTTGGCACAAAATAGGCATTCAATAAATAGAAACTAACAACAATAATAAAAATATGTATTGGGTACAGAAGTAATATGCCATCGAGAATGATTTTGGGAAGTTGATCCAGGAAGACTTGTAAGAGGAGATTATGTGTCCAAAGGGTATTGATACAGGAACAGAAATTTGCTAGGTAGTTAATATTTATAAAAAGACTTCAGGCAAAGAAGACATTTTCAAAGGCAGAGGAGGCAGGAGCTCTAAAACCTGGTAACAGTTTAATGTTGCTGTGGCATTCATTAGTTACTGAAAAGTAATGAGACATGAGGCTGGAGAAGAGGCAGGGGCCAGTTTATTAGAAGCCTTTGCCCTGACAAGAGGTTTGAACTTGATCTTTTAGGACAGAGAGTGAATATATACTTTTTTTTGTGATGAGTTGTTTTGTTTCAGCTTTGCTTTATTTTCATTTATTTTATCCAAGGTTTAAAAATGGGATGTTACCTTTAAACTCCGTGATTTTTGGCTTCTCTTAAAAATTTGCCACAATTAATCTGCATTTTCTCATCGCAGCTATTGATTGGAGATAAGTAGTGTCTGCCTCTTCACAGGAGCATGTGCTCTCTTCATGGGCAGTGAGAAAACTTGGTGGGTTTTAAGTAGATTGGTTATGTGGTGAGCTATGTCATAGGACTCTCCTTGTGGTTTTTCACTATAGTTGAGGAGGAGGAGGCCAGGAGTTGAGAAGGGGTAATTGGATATGACACCACCCAAAGCTAAGTTAATGGAAGAAGGGTACATAATGTGATTCATGTTGGTTAGAGAAAGATACCTTTTTTTTTTTTTTTTTTTTTTTAAAGGCAAAGTTAAACATTCCTCTAGAAGAGGGGATGGGAATTTCATCTATAGATAATGGTAACTATTATTGGTTGGAAATTAACTCTTGCGGGAGAAGATACCTGAATTTTTAAAAAAGATATCACTAAAGAAAAACAGAAAAAATAAAATTAAGCTGCAGTACAAAGTGGACAATCAGACCCAATATTCTTTCTCTCCTCTTCTCAGAACTGGAAATTCCCTGTCTCCCCTTAATCAGCACTGGAAGCAGATGGGAGGAGAATAGCTGTGACTGACTCACACCTTAACCCAGCAAGCCTCAGCATACAAGTGGGAGACCATAAAGTTTTTCAAGACCCCAAAAGAGGCCAAGGGTCTGATAATTGCTGGGAGAAGATCTACTATCCAAGAAGAGAAGAAGAAAAAGATTAAAATCTCCAAGCCCTGGGGATGCAAGAAGAGAATAGCACCGGGGAGAATGAAGAAAGAGTCTATGGGGTGACCCTGCCACTGGAGGGAAATCCGTGTGGAAACGCTGGGAGTCTAGAAAATGAAGCCTTAGTGATCATTTACAAGAATGAGGGTTAGGTAAAATAAGGGATGCAAAGCCACTTGTAGTCTGTTCTAACCTCACTCCACCACTCTATACAATCTGTGTTTTATCATCTGAAACGTTAAGTAAAGACCTGTTTGGGTCTTCTTTGGAATCCCGTACATTTGAGTTCATTAGTCAGAAAAAGGGAAAATACCACCATCCCATCCTGGAATAGCAGTCATGTACACTTTTATAATGAGAGATTGGGCAGCAAAGGAGGCCCCTTGTGGACCTCACCCAGACAGAGAAGGAGGCAGAATGTTTGCTTCCCTATCTTGTCCCCTCCCTAGAGGAACACGACATATCGTTCCCTCCACGGGCTTAAGAGAAGGTGCCGGGGTTACAGATAGATGTATCACAGGCTGTAGAGCACAGGGTCAATTGGGATGTCCATGTACAAGACTAGGGACAGCAGAATCAGTTCAAAGACTTTAAAAATAATTAGGAAAAAAAGGAGGGCCTGACCCAAAGCTTATGAGTGCGGGTAAAGAAGAGATGATGCCATGATATCCCACGTCTCTGGGGCTTTTCTGTACTCCTCTTCCTCTGCATACTGTAATGCCCTCATTCCCGATTTATTCAAAGTCTGTGCTACCTCCACTGTGAAGACTT
>NW_012107164.1:451291-451786 GCF_000951045.1 Mandrillus leucophaeus
TATCCAGACTTCTGGTGATAAACCTACTAAGGCATGCTAACATTGTGTTCTTTGTACAGCCAGGTCCTTCCTAACACGGAATCTAAGAGGCTGTAGATAAAAGCAACGAAAGCTTTTATTCTATGCATTTGAATGCTGACTATAGCACTTTCTACTTACGTGTCTTAGGAAGTAAATTGCTTAACCTTTTTGAGCCTAGGGTCCTCATCTGTAAAATGGGAACGCTAATTGTACCTATGTCATTGAATTCTTCCAATGATTAAATGAGTTCATATATGTAAAGTGCTTAAAGCTGTAATAAGTTTGCTGCTTTTAAAATCTTCACTCATTTAGAAAGTCACTTTCCTCCCTAAGCCTTTTTTTTTTTTGAGATGTAGTCTCGCTGTGTTGCCCAGGCTAGAGTGCAATGGTGCGATCTCAGCTCACTGCAAGCTCCTCCTCCCAGATTCACGCCATTCTCCTGCCTCAGCCTCCCGAGTAGCTGGGACTACAGGC
>NW_012107164.1:456677-461598 GCF_000951045.1 Mandrillus leucophaeus
AAGTCCTCCAGGTGATCTGCTGTACCATGAAGTTTGAGGACCACTACCTTAAAAATTAATCAGAACTACCAAGCTCTAATGCTCAATGCTATCCAGACTTCTGGTGATAAACCTACTAAGGCATGCTAACATTGTGTTCTTTGTACAGCCAGGTCCTTCCTAACACGGAATCTAAGAGGCTGTAAATAAAAGCAACGAAAGCTTTTATTCTATGCATTTGAATGCTGGCTATAGCACTTTCTACTTACGTGTCTTAGGAAGTAAATTGCTTAACTTTTTTGAGCCTAGGGTCCTCATCTGTGAAATGGGAACGCTAATTGTACCTATGTCATTGAATTCTTCCGATGATTAAATGAGTTCATATATGTAAAGTGCTTAAAGCTGTAATAAGTTTGCTGCTTTTAAAATCTTCACTCATTTAGAAAGTCACTTTCCCCCCAAACTTTTTTTTTTTTTTGAGATGGAGTCTCGCTGTGTTGCCCAGGCTAGAGTGCAATGGCGCCATCTCAGCTCACTGCAAGCTCCTCCTCCCACATTCACGCCATTCTCCTGCCTCAGCCTCCCGAATAGCTGGGACTACAGGCACCAGCCACCGCACCCGGCTAATTTTTTGTATTTTTAGTAGAGATGGGGTTTCACCATGTTAACCAGGATGGTCTCGATTTCCTGACCTCGTGATCCACCCGTCTCGGCCTCCCAAAGTGCTAGGATTACAGGTGTGAGCCACTGTGCCCGCCCCCCACCACACTACAGGCAAAACGCTTAGAACAGCGCCTGTTATATAACAACTATTATCAATTGAGACCTCCCACTACCACTTTTTTTTTTTTTTTTTTTTTACTGGCCTAACTAAATATTTAGTCTTTTCAAGTTTATCTCAAACCTCTCACGTGTAAAAGGCCTCTACTGGTTAGCCCTAGAGTTGATTATCTTATATTGCTTGGCTCATAGGAAGTATTTAATAAACACATTAGTTGACTGAATGAGCACTCTAGTCCTCATTTCTTTATTTCTTCTCTGAATTTTATAGATTTATTATCAGTACCTTTTACTTTGACACTAAACTATATCTTGTTGTATTTATGCCTTGCTTCCTAATCATATTATAAGCTCTTGGAAAGGAAGTATTGTGCTTGTCCACCTAACACAGCACCTGGCAGTGCTAACCACACAAATAGAATTCATTAGTAATTTGTGCAAAATGAGGAATTTTTTTGGTCACAATCCACTTACCCTACTAAGTTTTCCAATCTATTATTTTCCTCATGTTACAACCATTTCAAAATCTTAAACTGCTACCACTTTCTCCCAAGGATAGCAAGATGAAAATAACAGAATTTTTTTCCCCATTTCTGATGTCAGCCAGTAAAATCAATCTTATTATGTTGAGCCTCCCTGTCAACCACATAAATTCAGCCTAACATTCCTAAAATTATTCCTTAAATCAAAGCTAGGGTGTTATGTATGACTTGTTACTCTGTGTTTTGTTTTGGTTTGCTTTGTATTTTTGAGATGGAATTTCGCTCTTGTTGCCCAGGCTGGAATCCAGGGCAGGATCTTGGCTCACTGCAACCTCCACTTCCTGGGTTCAAGCGATTCTCCTGTCTCGGCCTCCTGAATAGCTGGGATTACAGGCGCCTCCCACCACGCCAGGCTAATTTTTTGTATATTTATTTATTTAGAGATGGAGTTTTGCTCTTGTTGCCCAGACTGAAGTGCAATGGTGAGATCTTGGCTCACCGCAACCTCCACCTCACAGATTCAAGCATTATTCTTGCCTCAGCCTCCCGAGTAGCTGGTATTACAGGCATGTGCCACCATACCTGGCTAATTTTGTAGTTTTTTGTAGAGATGGGGTTTCTCTGTGTTGGCAAGGCTGGTCTCGAACTCCTGAACTCACATAATCCACCTGCCTCAGCCTCTCAAAGTGCTGGGATTATAGGAGTGAGTCACTGCACCTGGGCTGACCTGTTAATCTCAAGCCAGAATAATGGCATGCTCTATCTCTCCAGAAGGACACCTTTATGGCTAAGAAACAATGTTGCTTATTCTCTATGTAACTCTATTTTACCAGTAACTTACTTCAGCTTTCCTTTAACCTATCCAGTAAGCTTGCTGCTTTGTGTAGCACTGAATTGAAATTCTACTGGAACAGAGGATTTATAATGTCCCATCTTATGTAGTTATGAAACTCCTTTAAACATATACAGAATTAATATAATGTATATAATGAAAGGTGAATATTAGAGCCAAATAAATCTGATATCAAAATTTTAGTTTTGTTACTAGTTTGCTTTGTGACCTTTACTAAACCACTCAATACATATGAGTTTCTTCTATTTACTCATCTGTAGACAGGGACATAAATATTCACTTATGATGTTATGTGTGGAGATTAAATAAGACAAGTTATGTATAAGTACCCCACATATGAAAATTATTCAATACATGATGAATTATAACAAAACAAAGAGAGCAAAGTAGTGTAAATATCAGAAGCAGAGGCCATTCTAGAGTCTAGAGACACATTGGCATCATGAAAACATGATCTCTGGTATTGTGGAATTAGTTCTATTCTGAAATTCTATTTAAATTTTATTCAAGAGTGGCCCCATCAAATCTCAAATTACTTTACTTTTGATAATTGATCTTCAAGTAAGATCCCTTAATTAATTATGTAACTGAAAGGTCTCTGCCACACTTCTATCCTGAGAGATTGTTCACAGTTCACATGTGACTTCGTAGACCAGGAAATCTCATAACCCCTAGACAAAGGCTTGCTGCAGCTATTCACTGAGCACATCTCAGTACTTCCTCTGGAAAATCCTGAGTGTCCTTTCTCCAGGATATGTGGAAATAGTTGTTCTCTCCAAAGGCTCTTTTTATTTTTCTCCATAAAACTCTAGAGGGAACAGTGAGAAACTGAAAATCCAATGATACCTTTTTTCCTTTTATCCAGAAAGATGTGTGCATTCAAGAGGAAAGCAGAAAAGTCTCTGCGTAGGCAGGATCCAGGTGGTCTGGATGGCAGAGATTTTCTGAAGGGCGGTTTGGAGATAATAAAATAATAATATACAAGCATGTCACATGATTTGTAAGAATATTGTTTTGTGGAAAAAAGCTGAAAGGATTCCCCTTGAAAACTGACACAAGACAAGGATGCCCTCCCTTACCACTCCTATTCAACATAGTATTGGAAGTTCTTGCCGGGACAATCAAACAAGAGAAAGAAATAAAGAGCATCCAAATAGGAAGAGAGGAAGTCCAATTATACCTGTTTGCAGACAACATGATTCTATATCTAGAAAACCCCATAGTTGCGGCCCAAAAGCTCCTTCAGCTGATATACAACTTCAGCAAGTTTCAGGATATAAAACCAATGTATGAAAATCACTAGTATTTCCGTACATCAACAACAGCCAAGCTGAGGGCCAAATCAGGAATGCAATTTCATTCACAATTGCTACAAAAAAGAATAAAATACCTAGGAATACAGCTAATCAGGGAGGTGAAAGATCTCTACAATGAGAGTTGTGAAACAGTGCTGAAAGAAATTACAGGTGACACAAAAAAGCAGAAAAACATTCTATACTCATGGATAGGAAGAATCAATATCATTAAAATGGCCATACTGCCCAAAGCAATTTACAGATTCAATGTTATTCTTATCAAACTACCAATGACATTCTTCACAGAACTAGAAAAAACTATTTAAAAATTCATATGAAACTAAAAAGGAGCCTGAATCACCAAGGCAATCCTAAGCAAAATGAACAAAACTGGAGACATCATGTTATCTGACTGTAAATTATGCTACAGGGTTACAGTAACTAAAACAGAATGATACTGGTACAAAAACAGACATAGAAAAATGGAACAGAATAGAGAGGCTAGAAATAAGGCTGCACATCTACAGCCAACCGATCTTCGACAGAGCTGACAAAAATAAGCAACAGGGAAAAGAATCCCTATTCAATAAATAGTACTGGGATAACTGGCTAGCCATATGCAGAAGATTGAAATTGGACTCCTTCCTTACATTATATAAAAAAAATCAACTCAAGGTGGGTTAAAGACATAAATGTAAAACCCAAAACTATAAAAACCCTGGAAGGTAACCTAGGCAATACCATAATTGTGGATATAAGAATGAACAAAGATTTCATGATGAAGTCACCAAAAGCAATTGGAACAAAAGCAAAAATTGACAAATGAGATATAAATAAATGTAATAACTTTTGCATAGCAAAAGAGACCATCAACAGAGTAAACACACGACCTACAGAATGGGAGAAAATTTTTGCAAACTACACAGCTGACAAAAGTCTAATACCCGGTATTTATAAGGAACTTAAACAAATTTACAAGAAAAAACCCACAACCCCATTAAAAAGTGGGCAAAGGATATGAGCAGACACTTTTTAAAAGAAGACACTCATTCAGCTAACAAACATATGAAAAAAACCTCAATATAATTGATTGTTAGAGAAATGCAAATCAAAACCAGAACGAGATACCATCTCACAGCAATCAAAATGGCTATTACTAAAAAGTCGAAAAATAACAGATGCTGACAAGGTTGTGGAGAAAAGGGGACACTTACACACTGTTGGTGAGAGTGTAAAATAGTGATCCATTATGGAAAACTGTGGCGATTCCTCAAAGAGCTAAGAACAGAACTGCTATTTGATCCAGCAATCCCATTACTGGGCATATACCTAGAAGAACATCCATCATTCTACCATAAAGACATGTGCACATGAATGTTCATTGCAGCACTATTCACAATATTAAAGACATGGAATCAACCTAAATGCTCATCAATGGCAGATTGAATAAAAAAAATGTGGTACATATACACCATGGAATACTATGCAGCCATAAAAAAACAAGATCATGTCATTTGTGGGAACATGGATGG